>NW_027136975.1:300000-432815 GCF_040869045.1 Eurosta solidaginis
ACGTAAGTCGTTTTGTTCATCAAATTTAAGTAGATAACTCATCAGTTGTTTGCATCAGAGCGACAATTTTTGAGATAGTTATTAAAACTGTTTAAAGGTTGTCAAACGTTGTTTCTCGTTGTATGTCCTTTAATTCTAGAGTTAAATTGATAAATAACGTGTACGAATTTGTTTAACGCATTTCTTTTGGTTACTCGACGTCTCCGTTCTCGTGTAGCCTACATATTGCGTTTTTTTTTTTTAATTTGCTTACCGGGCTAAAGGTTAGCATGTTTAAAATACGTAAGTCGTTTTGTTCATCAAATTTAAGTAGATAACTCATCAGTTGTTTGCATCAGAGCGACAATTTTTGAGATAGTTATTAAAACTGTTTAAAGGTTGTCAAACGTTGTTTCTCGTTGTATATCCTTTAATTCTAGAGTTAAATTGATAAATAACGTGTACGAATTTGTTTAACGCATTTGTTTTGGTTACTCGACGTCTCCGTTCTCGTGTAGCCTACATATTGCGTTTTTTTTTTTAATTTGCTTACCGGGCTAAAGGTTAGCATGTTTAAAATACGTAAGTCGTTTTGTTCAACAAATTTAAGTAGATAACTCATCAGTTGTTTGCATCAGAGCGACAATTTTTGAGATAGTTATTAAAACTGTTTAAAGGTTGTCAAACGTTGTTTCTCGTTGTATATCCTTTAATTCTAGAGTTAAATTGATAAATAACGTGTACGAGTTTGTTTAACGCATTTGTTTTGGTTACTCGACGTCTCCGTTTTCGTGTAGCCTACATATTGCGTTTTTTTTTTTAATTTGCTTACCGGGCTAAAGGTTAGCATGCTTAAAATACGTAAGTCGTTTTGTTCATCAAATTTAAGTAGATAACTCATCAGTTGTTTGCATCAGAGCGATAATTTTTGAGATAGTTATTAAAACTGTTTAAAGGTTGTCAAAAGTTGTTTCTCGTTGTATATCCTTTAATTCTAGAGTTAAATTGATAAATAACGTGTACGAATTTGTTTAACGCATTTGTTTTGGTTACTCGACGTCTCCGTTCTCGTGTAGCCTACATATTGCGTTTTTTTTTAAATTTGCTTACCGGGCTAAAGGTTAGCATATTTAAAATACGTAAGTCGTTTTGTTCATCAAATTTAAGTAGATAACTCATCAGTTGTTTGCATCAGAGCGACAATTTTTGAGATAGTTATTAAAACTGTTTAAAGGTTGTCAAACGTTGTTTCTCGTTGTATATCCTTTAATTCTAGAGTTAAATTGATAGATAACGTGTACGAATTTGTTTAACGCATTTGTTTTGGTTACTCGACGTCTCCGTTCTCGTGTAGCCTACATATTGCGTTTTTTTTTTAATTTGCTTACCGGGCTAAAGGTTAGCATGTTTAAAATACGTAAGTCGTTTTGTTCATCAAATTTAAGTAGATAACTCAACAGTTGTTTGCATCAGAGCGACAATTTTTGAGATAGTTATTAAAACTGTTTAAAGGTTGTCAAACGTTGTTTCTCGTTGTATATCCTTTAATTCTAGAGTTAAATTGATAAATAACGTGTACGAATTTGTTTAACGCATTTGTTTTGGTTACTCGACGTCTCTGTTCTCGTGTAGCCTACATATTGCGTTTTTTTTTTATTTGCTTACCGGGCTAAAGGTTAGCATGTTCAAAATACGTAAGTCGTTTTGTTCATCAAATTTAAGTAGATAACTCATCAGTTGTTTGCATCAGAGCGACAATTTTTGAGATAGTTATTAAAACTGTTTAAAGGTTGTCAAACGTTGTTTCTCGTTGTATATCCTTTAATTCTAGAGTTAAATTGATAAATAACGTGTACGAATTTGTTTAACGCATTTGTTTTGGTTACTCGACGTCTCCGTTCTCGTGTAGCCTACATATTGCGTTTTTTTTTTAATTTGCTTACCGGGCTAAAGGTTAGCATGTTTAAAATACGTAAGTCGTTTTGTTCATCAAATTTAAGTAGATAACTCATCAGTTGTTTGCATCAGAGCGATAATTTTTGAGATAGTTATTAAAACTGTTTAAAGGTTGTCAAACGTTGTTTCTCGTTGTATATCCTTTAATTCTAGAGTTAAATTGATAAATAACGTGTACGAATTTGTTTAACGTATTTGTTTTGGTTACTCGACGTCTCCGTTCTCGTGTAGCCTACATATTGCGTTTTTTTTAAATTTGCTTACCGGGCTAAAGGTTAGCATGCTTAAAATACGTAAGTCGTTTTGTTCATCAAATTTAAGTAGATAACTCATCAGTTGTTTGCATCAGAGCGATAATTTTTGAGATAGTTATTAAAACTGTTTAAAGGTTGTCAAACGTTGTTTCTCGTTGTATATCCTTTAATTCTAGAGTTAAATTGATAAATAACGTGTCGAATTTGTTTAACGTATTTGTTTTGGTTACTCGACGTCTCCGTTCTCGTGTAGCCTACATATTGCGTTTTTTTTTTTAATTTGCTTACCGGGCTAAAGGTTAGCATGCTTAAAATACGTAAGTCGTTTTGTTCAACAAATTTAAGTAGATAACTCATCAGTTGTTTGCATCAGAGCGATAATTTTTGAGATAGTTATTAAAACTGTTTAAAGGTTGTCAAACGTTGTTTCTCGTTGTATATCCTTTAAATCTAGAGTTAAATTGATAAATAACGTGTACGAATTTGTTTAACGCATTTGTTTTGGTTACTCGACGTCTCCGTTCTCGTGTAGCCTACATATTGCGTTTTTTTTTTTAATTTTCTTACCGGGCTAAAGGTTAGCATGTTTAAAATACGTAAGTCGTTTTGTTCAACAAATTTGAGTAGATAACTCAGCAGTTGTTTGCATCAGAGCGCCAATTTTTGAGATAGTTATTAAAACTGTTTAAAGGTTGTCAAACGTTGTTTCTCGTTGTATATCCTTTAATTCTAGAGTTAAATTGATAAATAACGTGTACGAATTTGTTTAACGCATTTGTTTTGGTTACTCGACGTCTCCGTTCTCGTGTAGCCTACATATTGCGTTTTTTTTTAATTTGCTTACCGGGCTAAAGGTTAGCATGCTTAAAATACGTAAGTCGTTTTGTTCAACAAATTTGAGTAGATAACTCAGCAGTTGTTTGCATCAGAGCGACAATTTTTGAGATAGTTATTAAAACTGTTTAAAGGTTGTCAAACGTTGTTTCTCGTTGTATATCCTTTAATTCTAGAGTTAAATTGATAAATAACGTGTACGAATTTGTTTAACGCATTTGTTTTGGTTACTCGACGTCTCCGTTCTCGTGTAGCCTACATAATGCGTTTTTTTTTTTAATTTGCTTACCGGGCTAAAGGTTAGCATGCTTAAAATACGTAGGTCGTTTTGTTCAACAAATTTAAGTAGATAACTCATCAGTTGTTTGCATCAGAGCGACAATTTTTGAGATAGTTATTAAAACTGTTTAAAGGTTGTCAAACGTTGTTTCTCGTTGTATATCCTTTAATTCAAGAGTTAAATTGATAAATAACGTGTACGAATTTGTTTAACGCATTTGTTTTGGTTACTCGACGTCTCTGTTCTCGTGTAGCCTACATATTGCGTTTTTTTTTTTAATTTGCTTACCGGGCTAAAGGTTAGCATGTTTAAAATACGTAAGTCGTTTTGTTCATCAAATTTAAGTAGATAACTCATCAGTTGTTTGCATCAGAGCGACAATTTTTGAGATAGTTATTAAAACTGTTTAAAGGTTGTCAAACGTTGTTTCTCGTTGTATATCCTTTAATTCTAGAGTTAAATTGATAAATAACGTGTACGAATTTGTTTAACGCATTTGTCTTGGTTACTCGACGTCTCTGTTCTCGTGTAGCCTACATATTGCGTTTTTTTTTTAATTTGCTTACCGGGCTAAAGGTTAGCATGTTTAAAATACGTAAGTAGTTTTGTTCAACAAATTTGAGTAGATAACTCATCAGTTGTTTGCATCAGAGCGACAATTTTTGAGATAGTTATTAAAACTGTTTAAAGGTTGTCAAACGTTGTTTCTCGTTGTATATCCTTTAATTCTAGAGTTAAATTGATAAATAACGTGTACGAATTTGTTTAACGAATTTGTTTTGGTTACTCGACGTCTCCGTTCTCGTGTAGCCTACATATTGCGTTTTTTTTTTTTTATTTGCTTACCGGGCTAAAGGTTAGCATGCTTAAAATACGTAGGTCGTTTTGTTCAACAAATTTAAGTAGATAACTCATCAGTTGTTTGCATCAGAGCGCCATTTTTGAGATAGTTATTAAAACTGTTTAAAGGTTGTCAAACGTTGTTTCTCGTTGTATATCCTTTAATTCTAGAGTTAAATTGATAAATAACGTGTACGAATTTGTTTAACGCATTTGTTTTGGTTACTCGACGTCTCCGTTCTCGTGTAGCCTACATATTGCGTTTTTTTTTTAATTTGCTTACCGGGCTAAAGGTTAGCATGTTTAAAATACGTAAGTCGTTTTGTTCATCAAATTTAAGTAGATAACTCATCAGTTGTTTGCATCAGAGCGACAATTTTTGAGATAGTTATTAAAACTGTTTAAAGGTTGTCAAACGTTGTTTCTCGTTGTATATCCTTTAATTCTAGAGTTAAATTGATAAATAACGTGTACGAATTTGTTTAACGCATTTGTTTTGGTTACTCGACATTTCTGTTCTCGTGTAGCCTACATATTGCGTTTTTTTTTTTAATTTGCTTACCGGGCTAAAGGTTAGCATGTTTAAAATACGTAAGTAGTTTTGTTCAACAAATTTAAGTAGATAACTCATCAGTTGTTTGCATCAGAGCGACAATTTTGGAGATAGTTATTAAAACTGTTTAAAGGTTGTCAAACGTTGTTTCTCGTTGTATATCCTTTAATTCTAGAGTTAAATTGATAAATAACGTGTACGAATTTGTTTAACGTATTTGTTTTGGTTACTCGACGTCTCCGTTCTCGTGTAGCCTACATATTGCGTTTTTTTTAAATTTGCTTACCGGGCTAAAGGTTAGCATGCTTAAAATACGTAAGTCGTTTTGTTCATCAAATTTAAGTAGATAACTCATCAGTTGTTTGCATCAGAGCGATAATTTTTGAGATAGTTATTAAAACTGTTTAAAGGTTGTCAAACGTTGTTTCTCGTTGTATATCCTTTAATTCTAGAGTTAAATTGATAAATAACGTGTCGAATTTGTTTAACGTATTTGTTTTGGTTACTCGACGTCTCCGTTCTCGTGTAGCCTACATATTGCGTTTTTTTTTTTAATTTGCTTACCGGGCTAAAGGTTAGCATGCTTAAAATACGTAAGTCGTTTTGTTCAACAAATTTAAGTAGATAACTCATCAGTTGTTTGCATCAGAGCGATAATTTTTGAGATAGTTATTAAAACTGTTTAAAGGTTGTCAACCGTTGTTTCTCGTTGTATATCCTTTAATTCTAGAGTTAAATTGATAAATAACGTGTACGAATTTGTTTAACGCATTTGTTTTGGTTACTCGACGTCTCCGTTCTCGTGTAGCCTACATATTGCGTTTTTTTTTTTAATTTGCTTACCGGGCTAAAGGTTAGCATGTTTAAAATACGTAAGTCGTTTTGTTCAACAAATTTGAGTAGATAACTCAGCAGTTGTTTGCATCAGAGCGCCAATTTTTGAGATAGTTATTAAAACTGTTTAAAGGTTGTCAAACGTTGTTTCTCGTTGTATATCCTTTAATTCTAGAGTTAAATTGATAAATAACGTGTACGAATTTGTTTAACGCATTTGTTTTGGTTACTCGACGTCTCCGTTCTCGTGTAGCCTACATATTGCGTTTTTTTTTAATTTGCTTACCGGGCTAAAGGTTAGCATGCTTAAAATACGTAAGTCGTTTTGTTCAACAAATTGGAGTAGATAACTCAGCAGTTGTTTGCATCAGAGCGACAATTTTTGAGATAGTTATTAAAACTGTTTAAAGGTTGTCAAACGTTGTTTCTCGTTGTATATCCTTTAATTCTAGAGTTAAATTGATAAATAACGTGTACGAATTTGTTTAACGCATTTGTTTTGGTTACTCGACGTCTCCGTTCTCGTGTAGCCTACATAATGCGTTTTTTTTTTAATTTGCTTACCGGGCTAAAGGTTAGCATGCTTAAAATACGTAGGTCGTTTTGTTCAACAAATTTAAGTAGATAACTCATCAGTTGTTTGCATCAGAGAGACAATTTTTGAGATAGTTATTAAAACTGTTTAAAGGTTGTCAAACGTTGTTTCTCGTTGTATATCCTTTAATTCAAGAGTTAAATTGATAAATAACGTGTACGAATTTGTTTAACGCATTTGTTTTGGTTACTCGACGTCTCTGTTCTCGTGTAGCCTACATATTGCGTTTTTTTTTTTTAATTTGCTTACCGGGCTAAAGGTTAGCATGTTTAAAATACGTAAGTCGTTTTGTTCATCAAATTTAAGTAGATAACTCATCAGTTGTTTGCATCAGAGCGACAATTTTTGAGATAGTTATTAAAACTGTTTAAAGGTTGTCAAACGTTGTTTCTCGTTGTATATCCTTTAATTCTAGAGTTAAATTGATAAATAACGTGTACGAATTCGTTTAACGCATTTGTCTTGGTTACTCGACGTCTCTGTTCTCGTGTAGCCTACATATTGCGTTTTTTTTTTTTAATTTGCTTACCGGGCTAAAGGTTAGCATGTTTAAAATACGTAAGTCGTTTTGTTCATCAAATTTAAGTAGATAACTCATCAATTGTTTCCATCAGAGCGACAATTTTTGAGATAGTTATTAAAACTGTTTAAAGGTTGTCAAACGTTGTTTCTCGTTGTATATCCTTTAATTCTAGAGTTAAATTGATAAATAACGTGTACGGATTTGCTTAACGCATTTGTTTTGGTTACTCGACGTCTCTGTTCTCGTGTAGCCTACATATTGCGTTTTTTTTTTTAATTTGCTTACCGGGCTAAAGGTTAGCATGCTTAAAATACGTAAGTCGTTTTGTTCAACAAATTTGAGTAGATAACTCAGCAGTTGTTTGCATCAGAGCGACAATTTTTGAGATAGTTATTAAAACTGTTTAAAGGTTGTCAAATGTTGTTTCTCGTTGTATATCCTTTAATTCTAGAGTTAAATTGATAAATAACGTGTACGAATTTGTTTAACGCATTTCTTTTGGTTACTCGACGTCTCCGTTCTCGTGTAGCCTACATATTGCGTTTTTTTTTTAATTTGCTTACCGGGCTAAAGGTTAGCATGCTTAAAATACGTAGGTCGTTTTGTTCATCAAATTTAAGTAGATAACTCATCAGTTGTTTGCATCAGAGCGACAATTTTTGAGATAGTTATTAAAACTGTTTAAAGGTGGTCAAACGTTGTTTCTCGTTGTATATCCTTTAATTCTAGAGTTAAATTGATAAATAACGTGTACGAATTTGTTTAACGCATTTGTTTTGGTTACTCGACGTCTCCGTTCTCGTGTAGCCTACATATTGCGTTTTTTTTTTTAATTTGCTTACCGGGCTAAAGGTTAGCATGTTTAAAATACGTAAGTCGTTTTGTTCATCAAATTTAAGTAGATAACTCAACAGTTGTTTGCATCAGAGCGACAATTTTTGAGATAGTTATTAAAACTGTTTAAAGGTTGTCAAACGTTGTTTCTCGTTGTATATCCTTTAATTCTAGAGTTAAATTGATAAATAACGTGTACGAATTTGTTTAACGCATTTGTTTTGGTTACTCGACGTCTCTGTTCTCGTGTAGCCTACATATTGCGTTTTTTTTTTTAATTTGCTTACCGGGCTAAAGGTTAGCATGTTCAAAATACGTAAGTCGTTTTGTTCATCAAATTTAAGTAGATAACTCATCAGTTGTTTGCATCAGAGCGACAATTTTTGAGATAGTTATTAAAACTGTTTAAAGGTTGTCAAACGTTGTTTCTCGTTGTATATCCTTTAATTCTAGAGTTAAATTGATAAATAACGTGTACGAATTTGTTTAACGCATTTGTTTTGGTTACTCGACGTCTCCGTTCTCGTGTAGCCTACATATTGCGTTTTTTTTTTAATTTGCTTACCGGGCTAAAGGTTAGCATGTTTAAAATACGTAAGTCGTTTTGTTCATCAAATTTAAGTAGATAACTCATCAGTTGTTTGCATCAGAGCGACAATTTTTGAGATAGTTATTAAAACTGTTTAAAGGTTGTCAAACGTTGTTTCTCGTTGTATATCTTTTAATTCTAGAGTTAAATTGATAAATAACGTGTACGAATTTGTTTAACGTATTTGTTTTGGTTACTCGACGTCTCCGTTCTCGTGTAGCCTACATATTGCGTTTTTTTTTTTTTAATTTGCTTACCGGGCTCAAGGTTAGCATGTTTAAAATACGTAAGTCGTTTTGTTCATCAAATTTAAGTAGATAACTCATCAGTTGTTTGCATCAGAGCGACAATTTTTGAGATAGTTATTAAAACTGTTTAAAGGTTGTCAAACGTTGTTTCTCGTTGTATATCCTTTAATTCTAGAGTTAAATTGATAAATAACGTGTACGAATTTGTTTAACGTATTTGTTTTGGTTACTCGACGTCTCCGTTCTCGTGTAGCCTACATATTGCGTTTTTTTTAAATTTGCTTACCGGGCTAAAGGTTAGCATGCTTAAAATACGTAAGTCGTTTTGTTCATCAAATTTAAGTAGATAACTCATCAGTTGTTTGCATCAGAGCGATAATTTTTGAGATAGTTATTAAAACTGTTTAAAGGTTGTCAAACGTTGTTTCTCGTTGTATATCCTTTAATTCTAGAGTTAAATTGATAAATAACGTGTACGAATTTGTTTAACGCATTTGTTTTGGTTACTCGACGTCTCCGTTCTCGTGTAGCCTACATTTTGCGTTTTTTTTTAATTTGCTTACCGGGCTAAAGGTTAGCATGCTTAAAATACGTAAGTCGTTTTGTTCAACAAATTTGAGTAGATAACTCAGCAGTTGTTTGCATCAGAGCAACAATTTTTGAGATAGTTATTAAAACTGTTTAAAGGTTGTCAAACGTTGTTTCTCGTTGTATATCCTTTAATTCTAGAGTTAAATTGATAAATAACGTGTACGAATTTGTTTAACGCATTTGTTTTGGTTACTCGACGTCTCCGTTCTCGTGTAGCCTACATATTGCGTTTTTTTTTTTAATTAGCTTACCGGGCTAAAGGTTAGCATGCTTAAAATACGTAGGTCGTTTTGTTCAACAAATTTAAGTAGATAACTCATCAGTTGTTTGCATCAGAGCGACAATTTTTGAGATAGTTATTAAAACTGTTTAAAGGTTGTCAAACGTTGTTTCTCGTTGTATATCCTTTAATTCTAGAGTTAAATTGATAAATAACGTGTACGAATTTGTTTAACGCATTTGTTTTGGTTACTCGACGTCTCTGTTCTCGTGTAGCCTACATATTGCGTTTTTTTTTTTAATTTGCTTACCGGGCTAAAGGTTAGCATGTTTAAAATACGTAAGTCGTTTTGTTCATCAAATTTAAGTAGATAACTCATCAGTTGTTTGCATCAGAGCGACAATTTTTGAGATAGTTATTAAAACTGTTTAAAGGTTGTCAAACGTTGTTTCTCGTTGTATATCCTTTAATTCTAGAGTTAAATTGATAAATAACGTGTACGAATTTGTTTAACGCATTTGTTTTGGTTACTCGACGTCTCTGTTCTCGTGTAGCCTACATATTGCGTTTTTTTTTTAATTTGCTTACCGGGCTAAAGGTTAGCATGTTTAAAATACGTAAGTAGTTTTGTTCAACAAATTTGAGTAGATAACTCATCAGTTGTTTGCATCAGAGCGACAATTTTTGAGATAGTTATTAAAACTGTTTAAAGGTTGTCAAACGTTGTTTCTCGTTGTATATCCTTTAATTCTAGAGTTAAATTGATAAATAACGTGTACGAATTTGTTTAACGTATTTGTTTTGGTTACTCGACGTCTCCGTTCTCGTGTAGCCTACATATTGGGTTTTTTTTTTTAATTTGCTTACCGGGCTAAAGGTTAGCATGTTTAAAATACGTAAGTCGTTTTGTTCATCAAATTTAAGTAGATAACTCATCAGTTGTTTGCATCAGAGCGATAATTTTTGAGATAGTTATTAAAATTTTTTAAAGGTTGTCAAACGTTGTTTCTCGTTGTATATCCTTTAATTCTAGAGTTATGTTGATAAATAACGTGTACGAATTTGTTTAACGCATTTGTTTTGGTTACTCGACGTGTCCGTTCTCGTGTAGCCTACATATTGCGTTTTTTTTTTTTAATTTGCTTACCGGGCTAAAGGTTAGCATGTTTAAAATACGTAAGTCGTTTTGTTCAACAAATTTGAGTAGATAACTCAGCAGTTGTTTGCATCAGAGCGACAATTTTTGAGATAGTTATTAAAACTGTTTAAAGGTTGTCAAACGTTGTTTCTCGTTGTATATCCTTTAATTCTAGAGTTAAATTGATAAATAACTTGTACGAATTTGTTTAACGCATTTGTTTTGGTTACTCGACGTCTCCGTTCTCGTGTAGCCTACATATTGCGTTTTTTTTTTAATTTGCTTACCGGGCTAAAGGTTAGCATGTTTAAAATACGTAAGTCGTTTTGTTCATCAAATTTAAGTAGATAACTCATCAGTTGTTTGCATCAGAGCGACAATTTTTGAGATAGTTATTAAAACTGTTTAAAGGTTGTCAAACGTTTTTTCTCGCTGTATATCCTTTAATTCTAGAGTTAAATTGATAAATAACGTGTACGAATTTGTTTAACGTATTTGTTTTGGTTACTCGACGTCTCCGTTCTCGTGTAGCCTACATATTGCGTTTTTTTTTTAATTTGCTTACCGGGCTAAAGGTTAGCATGCTTAAAATACGTAGGTCGTTTTGTTCAACAAATTTAAGTAGATAACTCATCAGTTGTTTGCATCAGAGCGACAATTTTTGAGATAGTTATTAAAACTGTTTAAAGGTTGTCAAACGTTGTTTCTCGTTGTATATCCTTTAATTCTAGAGTTAAATTGATAAATAACGTGTACGAATTTGTTTAACGCATTTGTTTTGGTTACTCGACGTCTCCGTTCTCGTGTAGCCTACATTTTGCGTTTTTTTTTTAATTTGCTTACCGGGCTAAAGGTTAGCATGTTTAAAATACGTAAGTCGTTTTGTTCAACAAATTTGAGTAGATAACTCAGCAGTTGTTTGCATCAGAGCGACAATTTTTGAGATAGTTATTAAAACTGTTTAAAGGTTGTCAAACGTTGTTTCTCGTTGTATATCCTTTAATTCTAGAGTTAAATTGATAAATAACGTGTACGAATTTGTTTAACGCATTTGTTTTGGTTACTCGACGTCTCTGTTCTCGTGTAGCCTACATATTGCGTTTTTTTTTTTAATTTGCTTACCGGGCTAAAGGTTAGCATGTTTAAAATACGTAAGTCGTTTTGTTCATCAAATTTAAGTAGATAACTCATCAGTTGTTTGCATCAGAGCGACAATTTTTGAGATAGTTATTAAAACTGTTTAAAGGTTGTCAAACGTTGTTTCTCGTTGTATATCCTTTAATTCTAGAGTTAAATTGATAAATAACGTGTACGAATTTGTTTAACGCATTTGTTTTGGTTACTCGACGTCTCTGTTCTCGTGTAGCCTACATATTGCGTTTTTTTTTTAATTTGCTTACCGGGCTAAAGGTTAGCATGTTTAAAATACGTAAGTAGTTTTGTTCAACAAATTTGAGTAGATAACTCATCAGTTGTTTGCATCAGAGCGACAATTTTTGAGATAGTTATTAAAACTGTTTAAAGGTTGTCAAACGTTGTTTCTCGTTGTATATCCTTTAATTCTAGAGTTAAATTGATAAATAACGTGTACGAATTTGTTTAACGTATTTGTTTTGGTTACTCGACGTCTCCGTTCTCGTGTAGCCTACATATTGGGTTTTTTTTTTAATTTGCTTACCGGGCTAAAGGTTAGCATGTTTAAAATACGTAAGTCGTTTTGTTCATCAAATTTAAGTAGATAACTCATCAGTTGTTTGCATCAGAGCGATAATTTTTGAGATAGTTATTAAAATTTTTTAAAGGTTGTCAAACGTTGTTTCTCGTTGTATATCCTTTAATTCTAGAGTTATGTTGATAAATAACGTGTACGAATTTGTTTAACGCATTTGTTTTGGTTACTCGACGTGTCCGTTCTCGTGTAGCCTACATATTGCGTTTTTTTTTTTTAATTTGCTTACCGGGCTAAAGGTTAGCATGTTTAAAATACGTAAGTCGTTTTGTTCAACAAATTTGAGTAGATAACTCAGCAGTTGTTTGCATCAGAGCGACAATTTTTGAGATAGTTATTAAAACTGTTTAAAGGTTGTCAAACGTTGTTTCTCGTTGTATATCCTTTAATTCTAGAGTTAAATTGATAAATAACTTGTACGAATTTGTTTAACGCATTTGTTTTGGTTACTCGACGTCTCCGTTCTCGTGTAGCCTACATATTGCGTTTTTTTTTAAATTTGCTTACCGGGCTAAAGGTTAGCATGCTTAAAATACGTAAGTCGTTTTGTTCAACAAATTTGAGTAGATAACTCAGCAGTTGTTTGCATCAGAGCGACAATTTTTGAGATAGTTATTAAAACTGTTTAAAGGTTGTCAAACGTTGTTTCTCGTTGTATATCCTTTAATTCTAGAGTTAAATTGATAAATAACGTGTACGAATTTGTTTAACGCATTTGTTTTGGTTACTCGACGTCTCCGTTCTCGTGTAGCCTACATATTGCGTTTTTTTTTTTTAATTTGCTTACCGGGCTAAAGGTTAGCATGCTTAAAATACGTAGGTCGTTTTGTTCAACAAATTTAAGTAGATAACTCATCAGTTGTTTGCATCAGAGCGACAATTTTTGAGATAGTTACTAAAACTGTTTAAAGGTTGTCAAACGTTGTTTCTCGTTGTATATCCTTTAATTCTAGAGTTAAATTGATAAATAACGTGTACGAATTTGTTTAACGCATTTGTTTTGGTTACTCGACGTCTCCGTTCTCGTGTAGCCTACATATTGCGTTTTTTTTTTAATTTGCTTACCGGGCTAAAGGTTAGCATGTTTAAAATACGTAAGTCGTTTTGTTCATCAAATTTAAGTAGATAACTCATCAGTTGTTTGCATCAGAGCGACAATTTTTGAGATAGTTATTAAAACTGTTTAAAGGTTGTCAAACGTTGTTTCTCGTTGTATATCCTTTAATTCTAGAGTTAAATTGATAAATAACGTGTACGAATTTGTTTAACGCATTTGTTTTGGTTACTCGACGTCTCTGTTCTCGTGTAGCCTACATATTGCGTTTTTTTTTTAATTTGCTTACCGGGCTAAAGGTTAGCATGTTTAAAATACGTAAGTAGTTTTGTTCAACAAATTTAAGTAGATAACTCATCAGTTGTTTGCATCAGAGCGACAATTTTTGAGATAGTTATTAAAACTGTTTAAAGGTTGTCAAACGTTGTTTCTCGTTGTATATCCTTTAATTCTAGAGTTAAATTGATAAATAACGTGTACGAATTTGTTTAACGCATTTGTTTTGGTTACTCGACGTCTCCGTTCTCGTGTAGCCTACATATTGCGTTTTTGTTTAATTTGCTTACCGGGCTAAAGGTTAGCATGCTTAAAATACGTAAGTCGTTTTGTTCAAAAATTTAAGTAGATAACTCATCAGTTGTTTGCATCAGAGCGATAATTTTTGAGATAGTTATTAAAACTGTTTAAGGTTGTCAAACGTTGTTTCTCGTTGTATATCCTTTAATTCTAGAGTTAAATTGATAAATAACGTGTACGAATTTGTTTAACGCATTTGTTTTGGTTACTCGACGTCTCCGTTCTCGTGTAGCCTACATATTGCGTTTTTTTTTTAATTTGCTTACCGGGCTAAAGGTTAGCATGTTTAAAATACGTAAGTCGTTTTGTTCATCAAATTTAAGTAGATAACTTATCAGTTGTTTGCATCAGAGTGACAATTTTTGAGATAGTTATTAAAACTGTTTAAAGGTTGTCAAACGTTGTTTCTCGTTGTATATCCTTTAATTCTAGAGTTAAATTGATAAATAACGTGTACGAATTTGTTTAACGCATTTGTTTTGGTTACTCGACGTCTCCGTTCTCGTGTAGCCTACGTATTGCGTTTTTTTTTTTAATTTGCTTACCGGGCTAAAGGTTAGCATGTTTAAAATACGTAAGTCGTTTTGTTCATCAAATTTAAGTAGATAACTCATCAATTGTTTGCATCAGAGCGACAATTTTTGAGATAGTTATTAAAACTGTTTAAAGGTTGTCAAACGTTGTTTCTCGTTGTATATCCTTTAATTCTAGAGTTAAATTGATAAATAACGTGTACGAATTTGTTTAACGCATTTGTTTTGGTTACTCGACGTCTCCGTTCTCGTGTAGCCTACATATTGCGTTTTTTTTTTTTAATTTGCTTGCCGGGCTAAAGGTTAGCATGTTTAAAATACGTAAGTCGTTTTGTTCATCAAATTTAAGTAGATAACTCATCAGTTGTTTGCATCAGAGCGACAATTTTTGAGATAGTTATTAAAACTGTTTAAAGGTTGTCAAACGTTGTTTCTCGTTGTATATCCTTTAATTCTAGAGTTAAATTGATAAATACCGTGTACGAATTTGTTTAACGTATTTGTTTTGGTTACTCGACGTCTCCGTTCTCGTGTAGCCTACATATTGCGTTTTTTTTTTAATTTGCTTACCGGGCTAAAGGTTAGCATGTTTAAAATACGTAAGGCGTTTTGTTCAACAAATTTAAGTAGATAACTCATCAGTTGTTTGCATCAGAGCGATAATTTTTGAGATAGTTATTAAAACTGTCTAAAGGTTGTCAAACGTTGTTTCTCGTTGTATATCCTTTAATTCTAGAGTTAAATTGATAAATAACGTGTACGAATTTGTTTAACGCATTTGTTTTGGTTACTCGACGTCTCCGTTCTCGTGTAGCCTACATATTGCGTTTTTTTTTTAATTTGCTTACCGGGCTAAAGGTTAGCATGTTTAAAATACGTAAGTCGTTTTGTTCAACAAATTTGAGTAGATAACTCAGCAGTTGTTTGCATCAGAGCGACAATTTTTGAGATAGTTATTAAAACTGTTTAAAGGTTGTCAAACGTTGTTTCTCGTTGTATATCCTTTACCTCTACAGTTAAATTGATAAATAACGTGTACGAATTTGTTTAACGCATTTGTTTTGGTTACTCGACGTCTCCGTTCTCGTGTAGCCTACATATTGCGTTTTTTTTTTTTCAATTTGCTTACCGGGCTAAAGGTTAGCATGCTTAAAATACGTAAGTCGTTTTGTTCAACAAATTTGAGTAGATAACTCAGCAGTTGTTTGCATCAGAGCGACAATTTTTGAGATAGTTATTAAAACTGTTTAAAGGTTGTCAAACGTTGTTTCTCGTTGTATATCCTTTAATTCTAGAGTTAAATTGATAAATAACGTGTACGAATTTGTTTAACGTATTTGTTTTGGTTACTCGACGTCTCCGTTCTCGTGTAGCCTACATATTGCGTTTTTGTTTTAATTTGCTTACCGGGCTAAAGGTTAGCATGTTTAAAATACGTAAGTCGTTTTGTTCATCAAATTTAAGTAGATAACTCATCAGTTGTTTGCATCAGAGCGATAATTTTTGAGATAGTTATTCAAACTGTTTAAAGGTTGTCAAACGTTGTTTCTCGTTGTATATCCTTTAATTCTAGAGTTAAATTGATAAATAACGTGTACGAATTTGTTTAACGCATTTGTTTTGGTTACTCGACGTCTCCGTTCTCGTGTAGCCTACATATTGCGTTTTTTTTTTAATTTGCTTACCGGGCTAAAGGTTAGCATGTTTAAAATACGTAAGTCGTTTTGCTCATCAAATTTAAGTAGATAACTCATCAGTTGTTTGCATCAGAGCGACAATTTTTGAGATAGTTATTAAAACTGTTTAAAGGTTGTCAAACGTTGGTTCTCGTTGTATATCCTTTAATTCTAGAGTTAAATTGATAAATAACGTGTACGAATTTGTTTAACGCATTTGTTTTGGTTACTCGACGTCTCCGTTCTCGTGTAGCCTACATATTGCGTTTTTTTTTAATTTGCTTACCGGGCTAAAGGTTAGCATGTTTAAAATACGTAAGTCGTTTTGTTCATCAAATTTAAGTAGATAACTCATCAGTTGTTTCCATCAGAGCGACAATTTTTGAGATAGTTATTAAAACTGTTTAAAGGTTGTCAAACGTTGTTTCTCGTTGTATATCCTTTAATTCTAGAGTTAAATTGATAAATAACGTGTACGAATTTGTTTAACGCATTTGTTTTGATTACTCGACGTCTCTGTTCTCGTGTAGCCTACATATTGCGTTTTTTTTTTAATTTGCTTACCGGGCTAAAGGTTAGCATGCTTAAAATACGTAAGTCGTTTTGTTCAACAAATTTGAGTAGATAACTCAGCAGTTGTTTGCATCAGAGCGACAATTTTTGAGATAGTTATTAAAACTGTTTAAAGGTTGTCAAACGTTGTTTCTCGTTGTATATCCTTTAATTCTAGAGTTAAATTGATAAATAACGTGTACGAATTTGTTTAACGCATTTGTTTTGGTTACTCGACGTCTCCGTTCTCGTGTAGCCTACATATTGCGTTTTTTTTTTTAATTTGCTTACCGGGCTAAAGGTTAGCATGCTTAAAATACGTAGGTCGTTTTGTTCATCAAATTTAAGTAGATAACTCATCAGTTGTTTGCATCAGAGCGACAATTTTTGAGATAGTTATTAAAACTGTTTAAAGGTTGTCAAACGTTGTTTCTCGTTGTATATCCTTTAATTCTAGAGTTAAATTGATAAATAACGTGTACGAATTTGTTTAACGTATTTGTTTTGGTTACTCGACGTCTCCGTTCTCGTGTAGCCTACATATTGCGTTTTTGTTTTAATTTGCTTACCGGGCTAAAGGTTAGCATGTTTAAAATACGTAAGTCGTTTTGTTCATCAAATTTAAGTAGATAACTCATCAGTTGTTTGCATCAGAGCGATAATTTTTGAGATAGTTATTGAAACTGTTTAAAGGTTGTCAAACGTTGTTTCTCGTTGTATATCCTTTAATTCTAGAGTTAAATTGATAAATAACGTGTACGAATTTGTTTAACGCATTTGTTTTGGTTACTCGACGTCTCCGTTCTCGTGTAGCCTACATATTGCGTTTTTTTTTTTTAATTTGCTTACCGGGCTAAAGGTTAGCATGTTTAAAATACGTAAGTCGTTTTGCTCATCAAATTTAAGTAGATAACTCATCAGTTGTTTGCATCAGAGCGACAATTTTTGAGATAGTTATTAAAACTGTTTAAAGGTTGTCAAACGTTGGTTCTCGTTGTATATCCTTTAATTCTAGAGTTAAATTGATAAATAACGTGTACGAATTTGTTTAACGCATTTGTTTTGGTTACTCGACGTCTCCGTTCTCGTGTAGCCTACATATTGCGTTTTTTTTTTAATTTGCTTACCGGGCTAAAGGTTAGCATGTTTAAAATACGTAAGTCGTTTTGTTCATCAAATTTAAGTAGATAACTCATCAGTTGTTTCCATCAGAGCGACAATTTTTGAGATAGTTATTAAAACTGTTTAAAGGTTGTCAAACGTTGTTTCTCGTTGTATATCCTTTAATTCTAGAGTTAAATTGATAAATAACGTGTACGAATTTGTTTAACGCATTTGTTTTGGTTACTCGACGTCTCTGTTCTCGTGTAGCCTACATATTGCGTTTTTTTTTTTTAATTTGCTTACCGGGCTAAAGGTTAGCATGTTTAAAATACGTAAGTCGTTTTGTTCATCAAATTTAAGTAGATAACTCATCAGTTGTTTGCATCAGAGCGACAATTTTTAAGATAGTTATTAAAACTGTTTAAAGGTTGTCAAACGTTGTTTCTCGTTGTATATCCTTTAATTCTAGAGTTAAATTGATAAATAACGTGTACGAATTTGTTTAACGCATTTCTTTTGGTTACTCGACGTCTCCGTTCTCGTGTAGCCTACATATTGCGTTTTTTTTTTAATTTGCTTACCGGGCTAAAGGTTAGCATGTTTAAAATACGTAAGTCGTTTTGTTCATCAAATTTAAGTAGATAACTCATCAGTTGTTTGCATCAGAGCGACAATTTTTGAGATACTTATTAAAACTGTTTAAAGGTTGTCAAACGTTGTTTCTCGTTGTATATCCTTTAATTCTAGAGTTAAATTGATAAATAACGTGTACGAATTTGTTTAACGCATTTGTTTTGGTTACTCGACGTCTCCGTTCTCGTGTAGCCTACATATTGCGTTTTTTTTTTTAATTTGCTTACCGGGCTAAAGGTTAGCATGTTTAAAATACGTAAGTCGTTTTGTTCAACAAATTTAAGTAGATAACTCATCAGTTGTTTGCATCAGAGCGACAATTTTTGAGATAGTTATTAAAACTGTTTAAAGGTTGTCAAACGTTGTTTCTCGTTGTATATCCTTTAATTCTAGAGTTAAATTGATAAATAACGTGTACGAATTTGTTTAACGCATTTCTTTTGGTTACTCGACGTCTCCGTTCTCGTGTAGCCTACATATTGCGTTTTTTTTTTAATTTGCTTACCGGGCTAAAGGTTAGCATGTTTAAAATACGTAAGTCGTTTTGTTCATCAAATTTAAGTAGATAACTCATCAGTTGTTTGCATCAGAGCGATAATTTTTGAGATAGTTATTGAAACTGTTTAAAGGTTGTTAAACGTTGTTTCTCGTTGTATATCCTTTAATTCTAGAGTTAAATTGATAAATAACGTGTACGAATTTGTTTAACGCATTTGTTTTGGTTACTCGACGTCTCCGTTCTCGTGTAGCCTACATATTGCGTTTTTTTTTTTAATTTGCTTACCGGGCTAAAGGTTAGCATGTTTAAAATACGTAAGTCGTTTTGTTCAACAAATTTAAGTAGATAACTCATCAGTTGTTTGCATCAGAGCGATAATTTTTGAGATAGTTATTAAAACTGTTTAAAGGTTGTCAAAAGTTGTTTCTCGTTGTATATCCTTTAATTCTAGAGTTAAATTGATAAATAACGTGTACGAATTTGTTTAACGCATTTGTTTTGGTTACTCGACGTCTCCGTTCTCGTGTAGCCTACATATTGCGTTTTTTTTTTTTTAATTTGCTTACCGGGCTAAAGGTTAGCATGTTTAAAATACGTAAGTCGTTTTGTTCATCAAATTTAAGTAGATAACTCATCAGTTGTTTGCATCAGAGCGATAATTTTTGAGATAGTTATTAAAACTGTTTATAGGTTGTCAAAAGTTATTTCTCGTTGTATATCCTTTAATTCTAGAGTTAAATTGATAAATAACGTGTACGAATTTGTTTAACGCATTTGTTTTGGTTACTCGACGTCTCCGTTCTCGTGTAGCCTACATATTGCGTTTTTTTTTTAATTTGCTTACCGGGCTAAAGGTTAGCATGCTTAAAATACGTAAGTCGTTTTGTTCATCAAATTTAAGTAGATAACTCATCAGTTGTTTGCATCAGAGCGATAATTTTTGAGATGGTTATTAAAACTGTTTAAAGGTTGTCAAAAGTTGTTTCTCGTTTTATATCCTTTAATTCTAGAGTTAAATTGATAAATAACGTGTACGAATTTGTTTAACGCATTTATTTTGGTTACTCGACGTCTCCGTTCTCGTGTAGCCTACATATTGCGTTTTTTTTTTAATTTGCTTACCGGGCTAAAGGTTAGCATGTTTAGAATACGTAAGTCGTTTTGTTCATCAAATTTCAGTAGATAACTCATCAGTTGTTTGCATCAGAGCGACAATTTTTGAGATAGTTATTAAAACTGTTTAAAGGTTGTCAAACGTTTCTTCTCGTTGTATATCCTTTAATTCTAGAGTTAAATTGATAAATAACGTGTACGAATTTGTTTAACGCATTTGTTTTGGTTATTCGACGTCTGCGTTCTCGTGTAGCCTACATATTGCGTTTTTTTTTTTAATTTGCTTACCGGGCTAAAGGTTAGCATGTTTAAAATACGTAAGTCGTTTTGTTCATCAAATTTAAGTAGATAACTCATCAGTTGTTTGCATCAGAGCGACAATTTTTGAGATAGTTATTAAAACTGTTTAAAGGTTGTCAAACGTTGTTTCTCGTTGTATATCCTTTAATTCTAGAGTTAAATTGATAAATAACGTGTACGAATTTGTTTAACGTATTTGTTTTGGTTACTCGACGTCTCCGTTCTCGTGTAGCCTACATATTGCGTTTTTTTTTTTTAATTTGCTTACCGGGCTAAAGGTTAGCATGTTTAAAATACGTAAGTCGTTTTGTTCATCAAATTTAAGTAGATAACTCATCAGTTGTTTGCATCAGAGCGACAATTTTTGAGATAGTTATTAAAACTGTTTAAAGGTTGTCAAACGTTGTTTCTCGTTGTATATCCTTTAATTCTAGAGTTAAATTGATAAATAACGTGTACGAATTTGTTTAACGTATTTGTTTTGGTTACTCGACGTCTCCGTTCTCGTGTAGCCTACATATTGCGTTTTTTTTAATTTGCTTACCGGGCTAAAGGTTAGCATGCTTAAAATACGTAAGTCGTTTTGTTCATCAAATTTAAGTAGATAACTCATCAGTTGTTTGCATCAGAGCGATAATTTTTGAGATAGTTATTAAAACTGTTTAAAGGTTGTCAAAAGTTGTTTCTCGTTGTATATCCTTTAATTCTAGAGTTAAATTGATAAATAACGTGTCGAATTTGTTTAACGTATTTGTTTTGGTTACTCGACGTCTCCGTTCTCGTGTAGCCTACATATTGCGTTTTTTTTTTAATTTGCTTACCGGGCTAAAGGTTAGCATGCTTAAAATACGTAAGTCGTTTTGTTCAACAAATTTAAGTAGATAACTCATCAGTTGTTTGTATCAGAGCGATAATTTTTGAGATAGTTATTAAAACTGTTTAAAGGTTGTCAAACGTTGTTTCTCGTTGTATATCCCTTAATTCTAGAGTTAAATTGATAAATAACGTGTACGAATTTGTTTAACGCATTTGTTTTGGTTACTCGACGTCTCTGTTCTCGTGTAGCCTACATATTGCGTTTTTTTTTTTTAATTTGCTTACCGGGCTAAAGGTTAGCATGCTTAAAATACGTAAGTCGTTTTGTTCATCAAATTTAAGTAGATAACTCATCAGTTGTTTGCATCAGAGCGATAATTTTTGAGATAGTTATTAAAACTGTTTAAAGGTTGTCAAACGTTGTTTCTCGTTGTATATCCTTTAATTCTAGAGTTAAATTGATAAATAACGTGTACGAATTTGTTTAACGCATTTGTTTTGGTTACTCGACGTCTCCTTACTCGTGTAGCCTACATATTGCGTTTTTTTTTTTAATTTGCTTACCGGGCTAAAGGTTAGCATGTTTAAAATACGTAAGTCGTTTTGTTCAACAAATTTGAGTAGATAACTCAGCAGTTGTTTGCATCAGAGCGCCAATTTTTGAGATAGTTATTAAAACTGTTTAAAGGTTGTCAAACGTTGTTTCTCGTTTTATATCCTTTAATTCTAGAGTTAAATTGATAAATAACGTGTACGAATTTGTTTAACGCATTTGTTTTGGTTACTCGACGTCTCCGTTCTCGTGTAGCCTACATATTGCGTTTTTTTTTTTAATTTGCTTACCGGGCTAAAGGTTAGCATGCTTAAAATACGTAAGTCGTTTTGTTCAACAAATTTGAGTAGATAACTCAGCAGTTGTTTGCATCAGAGCGACAATTTTTGAGATAGTTATTAAAACTGTTTAAAGGTTGTCAAACGTTGTTTCTCGTTGTATATCCTTTAATTCTAGAGTTAAATTGATAAATAACGTGTACGAATTTGTTTAACGCATTTGTTTTGGTTACTCGACGTCTCCGTTCTCGTGTAGCCTACATATTGCGTTTTTTTTTTAATTTGCTTACCGGGCTAAAGGTTAGCATGCTTAAAATACGTAGGTCGTTTTGTTCAACAAATTTAAGTAGATAACTCAGCAGTTGTTTGCATCAGAGCGACAATTTTTGAGATAGTTATTAAAACTGTTTAAAGGTTGTCAAACGTTGTTTCTCGTTGTATATCCTTTAATTCTAGACTTAAATTGATAAATAACGTGTACGAATTTGTTTAACGCATTTGTTTTGGTTACTCGACGTCTCTGTTCTCGTGTAGCCTACATATTGCGTTTTTTTTTTAATTTGCTTACCGGGCTAAAGGTTAGCATGTTTAAAATACGTAAGTAGTTTTGTTCAACAAATTTGAGTAGATAACTCATCAGTTGTTTGCATCAGAGCGACAATTTTTGAGATAGTTATTAAAACTGTTTAAAGGTTGTCAAACGTTGTTTCTCGTTGTATATCCTTTAATTCTAGAGTTAAATTGATAAATAACGTGTACGAATTTGTTTAACGTATTTGTTTTGGTTACTCGACGTCTCCGTTCTCGTGTAGCCTACATATTGCGTTTTTTTTTTTAATTTGCTTACCGGGCTAAAGGTTAGCATGTTTAAAATACGTAAGTCGTTTTGTTCATCAAATTTAAGTAGATAACTCATCAGTTGTTTGCATCAGAGCGACAATTTTTGAGATAGTTATTAAAACTGTTTAAAGGTTGTCAAACGTTGTTTCTCGTTGTATATCCTTTAATTCTAGAGTTAAATTGATAAATAACTTGTACGAATTTGTTTAACGCATTTGTTTTGGTTACTCGACGTCTCCGTTCTCGTGTAGCCTACATATTGCTTTTTTTTTTTAATTTGCTTACCGGGCTAAAGGTTAGCATGTTTAAAATACGTAAGTCGTTTTGTTCAACAAATTTGAGTAGATAACTCAGCAGTTGTTTGCATCAGAGCGACAATTTTTGAGATAGTTATTAAAACTGTTTAAAGGTTGTCAAACGTTGTTTCTCGTTGTATATCCTTTAATTCTAGAGTTAAATTGATAAATAACGTGTACGAATTTGTTTAACGCATTTGTTTTGGTTACTCGACGTCTCCGTTCTCGTGTAGCCTACATATTGCGTTTTTTTTTTAATTTGCTTACCGGGCTAAAGGTTAGCATGTTTAAAATACGTAAGTCGTTTTGTTCAACAAATTTGAGTAGATAACTCAGCAGTTGTTTGCATCAGAGCGACAATTTTTGAGATAGTTATTAAAACTGTTTAAAGGTTGTCAAACGTTGTTTCTCGTTGTATATCCTTTAATTCTAGAGTTAAATTGATAAATAACTTGTACGAATTTGTTTAACGCATTTGTTTTGGTTACTCGACGTCTCCGTTCTCGTGTAGCCTACATATTGCGTTTTTTTTTTAATTTGCTTACCGGGCTAAAGGTTAGCATGCCTAAAATACGTAAGTCGTTTTGTTCAACAAATTTGAGTAGATAACTCAGCAGTTGTTTGCATCAGAGCGACAATTTTTGAGATAGTTGTTAAAACTGTTTAAAGGTTGTCAAACGTTGTTTCTCGTTGTATATCCTTTAATTCTAGAGTTAAATTGATAAATAACGTGTACGAATTTGTTTAACGCATTTGTTTTGGTTACTCGACGTCTCCGTTCTCGTGTAGCCTACATATTGCGTTTTTTTTTTTTAATTTGCTTACCGGGCTAAAGGTTAGCATGCTTAAAATACGTAGGTCGTTTTGTTCAACAAATTTAAGTAGATAACTCATCAGTTGTTTGCATCAGAGCGACAATTTTTGAGATAGTTATTAAAACTGTTTAAAGGTTGTCAAACGTTGTTTCTCGTTGTATATCCTTTAATTCTAGAGTTAAATTGATAAATAACGTGTACGAATTAGTTTAACGCATTTGTTTTGGTCACTCGACGTCTCCGTTCTCGTGTAGCCTACATATTGCGTTTTATTTTTTAATTTGCTTACCGGGCTAAAGGTTAGCATGTTTAAAATACGTAAGTCGTTTTGTTCATCAAATTTAAGTAGATAACTCATCAGTTGTTTGCATCAGAGCGACAATTTTTGAGATAGTTATTAAAACTGTTTAAAGGTTGTCAAACGTTGTTTCTCGTTGTATATCCTTTAATTCTAGAGTTAAATTGATAAATAACGTGTACGAATTTGTTTAACGCATTTGTTTTGGTTACTCGACGTCTCTGTTCTCGTGTAGCCTACATATTGCGTTTTTTTTTTAATTTGCTTACCGGGCTAAAGGTTAGCATGTTTAAAATACGTAAGTAGTTTTGTTCAACAAATTTGAGTAGATAACTCATCAGTTGTTTGCATCAGAGCGACAATTTTTGAGATAGTTATTAAAACTGTTTAAAGGTTGTCAAACGTTGTTTCTCGTTGTATATCCTTTAATTCTAGAGTTAAATTGATAAATAACGTGTACGAATTTGTTTAACGTATTTGTTTTGGTTACTCGACGTCTCCGTTCTCGTGTAGCCTACATATTGCGTTTTTTTTTTAATTTGCTTACCGGGCTAAAGGTTAGCATGTTTAAAATACGTAAGTCGTTTTGTTCAACAAATTTAAGTAGATAACTCATCAGTTGTTTGCATCAGAGCGACAATTTTTGAGATAGTTATTAAAACTGTTTAAAGGTTGTCAAACGTTGTTTCTCGTTGTATATCCTTTAATTCTAGTGTTAAATTGATAAATAACGTGTACGAATTTGTTTAACGCATTTGTTTTGGTTACTCGACGTCTCCGTTCTCGTGTAGCCTACATATTGCGTTTTTTTTTTTTAATTTGCTTACCGGGCTAAAGGTTAGCATGTTTAAAATACGTAAGTCGTTTTGTTCATCAAATCTAAGTAGATAACTCATCAGTTGTTTGCATCAGAGCTACAATTTTTGAGATAGTTATTAAAACTGCTTAAAGGTTGTCAAACGTTGTTTCTCGTTGTATATCTTTTAATTCTAGAGTTAAATTGATAAATAACGTGTACGAATTTGTTTAACGCATTTGTTTTGGTTACTCGACGTCTCCGTTCTCGTGTAGCCTACATATTGCGTTTTTTTTTTAATTTGCTTACCGGGCTAAAGGTTAGCATGTTTAAAATACGTAAGTCGTTTTGTTCAACAAATTTAAGTAGATAACTCATCAGTTGTTTGCATCAGAGCGACAATTTTTGAGATAGTTATTAAAACTGTTTAAAGGTTGTCAAACGTTGTTTCTCGTTGTATATCCTTTAATTCTAGAGTTAAATTGATAAATAACGTGTACGAATTTGTTTAACGCATTTGTTTTGGTTACTCGACGTCTCCGTTCTCGTGTAGCCTACATATTGCGTTTTTTTTTTTAATTTGCTTACCGGGCTAAAGGTTAGCATGTTTAAAATACGTAAGTCGTTTTGTTCAACAAATTTGAGTAGATAACTCATCAGTTGTTTGCATCAGAGCGGCAATTTTTGAGATAGTTATTAAAACTGTTTAAAGGTTGTCAAACGTTGTTTCTCGTTGTATATCCTTTAATTCTAGAGTTATATTGATAAATAACGTGTACGAATTTGTTTAACGCATTTCTTTTGGTTACTCGACGTCTCCGTTCTCGTGTAGCCTACATATTGCGTTTTTTTTTTAATTTGCTTACCGGGCTAAAGGTTAGCATGTTTAAAATACGTAAGTCGTTTTGTTCAACAAATTTAAGTAGATAACTCATCAGTTGTTTGCATCAGAGCGACAATTTTTGAGATAGTTATTAAAACTGTTTAAAGGTTGTCAAACGTTGTTTCTCGTTGTATATCCTTTAATTCTAGAGTTAAACTGATAAATAACGTGTACGAATTTGTTTAACGCATTTCTTTTGGTTACTCGACGTCTCCGTTCTCGTGTAGCCTACATATTGCGTTTTTTTTTTAATTTGCTTACCGGGCTAAAGGTTAGCATGTTTAAAATACGTAAGTCGTTTTGTTCATCAAATTTAAGTAGATAACTCATCAGTTGTTTGCATCAGAGCGATAATTTTTGAGATAGTTATTAAAACTGTTTAAAGGTTGTCAAACGTTGTTTCTCGTTGTATATCCTTTAATTCTAGAGTTAAATTGATAAATAACGTGTACGAATTTGTTTAACGCATTTGTTTTGGTTACTCGACGTCTCCGTTCTCGTGTAGCCTACATATTGCGTTTTTTTTTTTAATTTGCTTACCGGGCTAAAGGTTAGCATGTTTAAAATACGTAAGTCGTTTTGTTCATCAAATTTAAGTAGATAACTCATCAGTTGTTTGCATCAGAGCGATAATTTTTGAGATAGTTATTAAAACTGTTTAAAGGTTGTCAAACGTTGTTTCTCGTTGTATATCCTTTAATTCTAGAGTTAAATTGATAAATAACGTGTACGAATTTGTTTAACGCATTTGTTTTGGTTACTCGACGTCTCCGTTCTCGTGTAGCCTACATATTGCGTTTTTTTTTTAATTTGCTTACCGGGCTAAAGGTTAGCATGTTTAAAATACGTAAGTCGTTTTGTTCATCAAATTTAAGTAAATAACTCATCAGTTGTTTGCATCAGAGCGACAATTTTTGAGATAGTTATTAAAACTGTTTAAAGGTTGTCAAACGTTATTTCTCGTTGTATATTTTTTAATTCTAGAGTTAAATTGATAAATAACGTGTGCGAATTTGTTTAACGCATTTCTTTTGGTTACTCGACGTCTCCGTTCTCGTGTAGCCTACATATTGCGTTTTTTTTTTAATTTGCTTACCGAGCTAAAGGTTAGCATGTTTAAAATACGTAAGTCGTTTTGTTCAACAAATTTAAGTAGATAACTCATCAGTTGTTTGCATCAGAGCGATAATTTTTGAGATAGTTATTAAAACTGTTTAAAGGTTGTCAAACGTTGTTTCTCGTTGTATATCCTTTAATTCTAGAGTTAAATTGATAAATAACGTGTACGAATTTGTTTAACGTATTTGTTTTGGTTACTCAACGTCTCCGTTCTCGTGTAGCCTACATATTGCGTTTTTTTTTTAATTTGCTTACCGGGCTAAAGGTTAGCATGTTTAAAATACGTAAGTCGTTTTGTTCAACAAATTTAAGTAGATAACTCATCAGTTGTTTGCATCAGAGCGATAATTTTTGAGATAGTTATTAAAACTGTTTAAAGGTTGTCAAACGTTGTTTCTCGTTGTATATCCTTTAATTCTAGAGTTAAATTGATAAATAACGTGTACGAATTTGTTTAACGCATTTGTTTTGGTTACTCGACGTCTCCGTTCTCGTGTAGCCTACATATTGCGTTTTTTTTTTTATTTGCTTACCGGGCTAAAGGTTAAAAATAAAAAAAAAAAAAAAGTAAGTCGTTTAGTTCATCAAATTTAAGTAGATAACTCATCAGTTGTTTGCATCAGAGCGACAATTTTTGAGATAGTTATTAAAACTGTTTAAAGGTTGTCAAACGTTGTTTCTCGTTGTATATCCTTTAATTCTAGAGTTAAATTGATAAATAACGTGTACGAATTTGTTTAACGCATTTGTTTTGGTTACTCGACGTCTCCGTTCTCGTGTAGCCTACATATTGCGTTTTTTTTTTAATTTGCTTACAGGGCTAAAGGTTAGCATGCTTAAAATACGTAAGTCGTTTTGTTCAACAAATTTAAATAGATAACTCATCAGTTGTTTGCATCAGAGCGATAATTTTTGAGATAGTTATTAAAACTGTTTAAAGGTTGTCAAACGTTGTTTCTCGTTGTATATCCTTTAATTCTAGAGTTAAATTGATAAATAACGTGTACGAATTTGTTTAACGCATTTGTTTTGGTTACTCGACGTCTCCGTTCTCGTGTAGCCTGCATATTGCGTTTTTATTTTAATTTGCTTACCGGGCTAAAGGTTAGCATGTTTAAAATACGTAAGCCGTTTTGTTCAACAAATTTAAGTAGATAACTCATCAGTTGTTTGCATCAGAGCGACAATTTTTGAGATAGTTATTAAAACTGTTTAAAGGTTGTCAAACGTTGTTTATCGTTGTATATCCTTTAATTCTAGAGTTAAATTGATAAATAACGTGTACGAATTTGTTTAACGCATTTGTTTTGGTTACTCGACGTCTCCGTTCTCGTGTAGCCTACATATTGCGTTTTTTTTTTTAATTTGCTTACCGGGCTAAAGGTTAGCATGTTTAAAATACGTAAATCGTTTTGTTCATCAAATTTAAGTAGATAACTCATCAGTTGTTTGCATCAGAGCGACAATTTTTGAGATAGTTATTAAAACTGTTTAAAGGTTGTCAAACGTTTTTTCTCGTTGTATATCCTTTAATTCTAGAGTTAAATTGATAAATAACGTGTACGAATTTGTTTAACGCATTTGTTTTGGTTACTCGACGTCGCCGTTCTCGTGTAGCCTACATATTGCGTTTTTTTTTAATTTGCTTACCGGGCTAAAAGTTAGCATGTTTAAAATACGTAAGTCGTTTTGTTCAACAAATTTAAGTAGATAACTCATCAGTTGTTTGCATCAGAGCGACAATTTTTGAGATAGTTATTAAAACTGTTTAAAGGTTGTCAAACGTTGTTTCTCGTTGTATATCCTTTAATTCTAGAGTTAAACTGATAAATAACGTGTACGAATTTGTTTAACGCATTTCCTTTGGTTACTCGACGTCTCCGTTCTCGTGTAGCCTACATATTGCGTTTTTTTTTTAATTTGCTTACCGGGCTAAAGGTTAGCATGCTTAAAATACGTAAGTCGTTTTGTTCATCAAATTTAAGTAGATAACTCATCAGTTGTTTGCATCAGAGCGACAATTTTTGAGATAGTTATTAAAACTGTTTATAGGTTGTCAAACGTTGTTTCTCGTTGTATATCCTTTAATTCTAGAGTTAAATTGATAAATAACGTGTACGAATTTGTTTAACGCATTTGTTTTGGTTACTCGACGTCTCCGTTCTCGTGTAGCCTACATATTGCGTTTTTTTTTTTAATTTGCTTACCGTGCTAAAGGTTAGCATGTTTAAAATACGTAAGTCGTTTTGTTCATCAAATTTAAGTAGATAACTCATCAGTTGTTTGCATCAGAGCGATAATTTTTGAGATAGTTATTAAAACTGTTTAAAGGTTGTCAAACGTTGTTTCTCGTTGTATATCCTTTAATTCTAGAGTTAAATTTATAAATAACGTGTACGAATTTGTTTAACGCATTTGTTTTGGTTACTCGACGTCTCCGTTCTCGTGTAGCCTACATATTGCGTTTTTTTTTTAATTTGCTTACCGGGCTAAAGGTTAGCATGTTTAAAATACGTAAGTCGTTTTGTTCATCAAATTTAAGTAGATAACTCATCAGTTGTTTGCATCAGAGGGACAATTTTTGAGATAGTTATTAAAACTGTTTAAAGGTTGTCAAACGTTGTTTCTCGTTGTATATCCTTTAATTCTAGAGTTAAATTGATAAATAACGTGTACGAATTTGTTTAACGCATTTCTTTTGGTTACTCGACGTCTCTGTTCTCGTGTAGCCTACATATTGCGTCTTTTTTTTAATTTGCTTACCGGGCTAAAGGTTAGCATGTTTAAAATACGTAAGTCGTTTTGTTCAACAAATTTAAGTAGATAACTCATCAGTTGTTTGCATCAGAGCGATAATTTTTGAGATAGTTATTAAAACTGTTTAAAGGTTGTCAAACGTTGTTTCTCGTTGTATATCCTTTAATTCTAGAGTTAAATTGATAAATAACGTGTACGAATTTGTTTAACGTATTTGTTTTGGTTACTCAACGTCTCCGTTCTCGTGTAGCCTACATATTGCGTTTTTTGTTTAATTTGCTTACCGGGCTAAAGGTTAGCATGTTTAAAATACGTAAGTCGTTTTGTTCAACAAATTTAAGTAGATAACTCATCAGTTGTTTGCATCAGAGCGATAATTTTTGCGATAGTTATTAAAACTGTTTAAAGGTTGTCAAACGTTGTTTCTCGTTGTATATCCTTTAATTCTAGAGTTAAATTGATAAATAACGTGTACGAATTTGTTTAACGCATTTTTTTTGGTTACTCGACGTCTCCGTTCTCGTGTAGCCTACATATTGCGTTTTTTTTTTAATTTGCTTACCGGGCTAAAGGTTAGCATGCTTAAAATACGTAAGTCGTTTTGTTCAACAAATTTAAGTAGATAACTCATCAGTTGTTTGCATCAGAGCGATAATTTTTGAGATAGTTATTAAAACTGTTTAAAGGTTGTCAAACGTTGTTTCTCGTTGTATATCCTTTAATTCTAGAGTTAAATTGATAAATAACGTGTACGAATTTGTTTAACGTATTTGTTTTGGTTACTCGACGTCTCCGTTCTCGTGTAGCCTACATATTGCGTTTTTTTTTTAATTTGCTTACCGGGCTAAAGGTTAGCATGTTTAAAATACGTAAGTCGTTTTGTTCAACAAATTTAAGTAGATAACTCATCAGTTGTTTGCATCAGAGCGACAATTTTTGAGATAGTTATTAAAACTGTTTAAAGGTTGTCAAACGTTGTTTCTCGTTGTATATCCTTTAATTCTAGAGTTAAATTGATAAATAGCGTGTACGAATTTGTTTATCGCATTTGTTTTGGTTACTCGACGTCTCCGTTCTCGTGTAGCCTACATATTGGGTTTTTTTTTAATTTGCTTACCGGGCTAAAGGTTAGCATGTTTAAAATACGTAAGTCGTTTTGTTCAACAAATTTAAGTAGATAACTCATCAGTTGTTTGCATCAGAGCGACAATTTTTGAGATAGTTATTAAAACTATTTAAAGGTTGTCAAACGTTGTTTCTCGTTGTATGTCCTTTAATTCTAGAGTTAAATTGATAAATAACGTGTACGAATTTGTTTAACGCATTTGTTTTGGTTACTCGACGTCTCCGTTCTCGTGTAGCCTACATATTGCGTTTTTTTTTTAATTTGCTTACCGGGCTAAAGGTTAGCATGTTTAAAATACGTAAGTCGTTTTGTTCATCAAATTTAAGTAGATAACTCATCAGTTGTTTGCATCAGAGCGACAATTTTTGAGATAGTTATTAAAACTGTTTAAAGGTTGTCAAACGTTGTTTCTCGTTGTATATCCTTTAATTCTAGAGTTAAATTAATAAATAACGTGTACAAATTTGTTTAACGCATTTCTTTTGGTTACTCGACGTCTCCGTTCTCGTGTAGCCTACATATTGCGTTTTTTTTTTAATTTGCTTACCGGGCTAAAGGTTAGCATGTTTAAAATACGTAAGTCGTTTTGTTCATCAAATTTAAGTAGATAACTCATCAGTTGTTTGCATCAGAGCGACAATTTTTGAGATAGTTATTAAAACTGTTTAAAGGTTGTCAAACGTTGTTTCTCGTTATATATCCTTTAATTCTAGAGTTAAATTGATAAATAACGTGTACGAATTTGTTTAACGCATTTGTTTTGGTTACTCGACGTCTCCGTTCTCGTGTAGCCTACATATTGCGTTTTTTTTTAATTTGCTTACCGGGCTAAAGGTTAGCATGTTTAAAATACGTAAGTCGTTTTGTTCATCAAATTTAAGTAGATAACTCATCAGTTATTTGCATCAGAGCGACAATTTTTGAGATAGTTATTAAAACTCTTTAAAAGTTGTCAAACGTTGTTTCTCGTTGTATATCCTTTAATTCTAGAGTTAAATTGATAAATAGCGTGTACGAATTTGTTTAACGCATTTGTTTTGGTTACTCGACGTCTCCGTTCTCGTGTAGCCTACATATTGCGTTTTTTTTTTAATTTGCTTACCGGGCTAAAGGTTAGCATGTTTAAAATACGTAAGTCGTTTTGTTCAGCAAATTTAAGTAGATAACTCATCAGTTGTTTGCATCAGAGCGACAATTTTTGTTATAGTTATTAAAACTGTTTAAAGGTTGTCAAACGTTGTTTCTCGTTGTATATCCTTTAATTCTAGAGTTAAATTGATAAATAACGTGTACGAATTTGTTTAACGAATTTGTTTTGGTTACTCGACGTCTCCGTTCTCGTGTAGCCTATATATTGGGTTTTTTTTTTAATTTGCTTACCGGGCTAAAGGTTAGCATGTTTAAAATACGTAAGTCGTTTTGTTCAACAAATTTGAGTAGATAACTCATCAGTTGTTTGCATCAGAGCGACAATTTTTGAGATAGTTATTAAAACTGTTTAAAGGTTGTCAAACGTTGTTTCTCGTTGTATATCCTTTAATTCTAGTGTTAAATTGATAAATAACGCGTACGAATTTGTTTAACGCATTTCTTTTGGTTACTCGACGTCTCCGTTCTCGTGTAGCCTACATATTGCGTTTTTTTTTTTAATTTGCTTACCGGGCTAAAGGTTAGCATGCTTAAAATACGTAAGTCGTTTTGTTCATCAAATTTAAGTAGATAACTCATCAGTTGTTTGCATCAGAGCGACAATTTTTGAGATAGTTATTAAAACTGTTTATAGGTTGTCAAACGTTGTTTCTCGTTGTATATCCTTTAATTCTAGAGTTAAATTGATAAATAACGTGTACGAATTTGTTTAACCCATTTGTTTTGGTTACTCGACGTCTCCGTTCTCGTGTAGCCTACATATTGCGTTTTTTTTTTTAATTTGCTTACCGGGCTAAAGGTTAGCATGTTTAAAATACGTAAGTCGTTTTGTTCATCAAATTTAAGTAGATAACTCATCAGTTGTTTGCATCAGAGCGATAATTTTTGAGATAGTTATTAAAACTGTTTAAAGGTTGTCAAACGTTGTTTCTCGTTGTATATCCTTTAATTCTAGAGTTAAATTGATAAATAACGTGTACAAATTTGTTTAACGCATTTCTTTTGGCTACTCGACGTCTCTGTTCTCGTGTAGCCTACATATTGCGTTTTTTTTTTAATTTGCTTACCGGGCTAAAGGTTAGCATGTTTAAAATACGTAAGTCGTTTTGTTCAACAAATTTAAGTAGATAACTCATCAGTTGTTTGCATCAGAGCGATAATTTTTGAAATAGTTATTAAAACTGTTTAAAGGTTGTCAAACGTTGTTTCTCGTTGTATATCCTTTAATTCTAGAGTTAAATTGATAAATAACGTGTACGAATTTGTTTAACGTATTTGTTTTGGTTACTCAACGTCTCCGTTCTCGTGTAGCCTACATATTGCGTTTTTTTTTTAATTTGCTTACCGGGCTAAAGGTTAGCATGTTTAAAATACGTAAGTCGTTTTGTTCAACAAATTTAAGTAGATAACTCATCAGTTGTTTGCATCAGAGCGATAATTTTTGAAATAGTTATTAAAACTGTTTAAAGGTTGTCAAACGTTGTTTCTCGTTGTATATCCTTTAATTCTAGAGTTAAATTGATAAATAACGTGTACGAATTTGTTTAACGTATTTGTTTTGGTTACTCAACGTCTCCGTTCTCGTGTAGCCTACATATTGCGTTTTTTTTTTAATTTGCTTACCGGGCTAAAGGTTAGCATGTTTAAAATACGTAAGTCGTTTTGTTCATCAAATTTAAGTAGATAACTCATCAGTTGTTTGCATCAGAGCGACAATTTTTGAGATAGTTATTAAAACTGTTTAAAGGTTGTCAAACGTTGTTTCTCGTTGTATATCCTTTAATTCTAGAGTTAAATTGATAAATAACGTGTACGAATTTGTTTAACGCATTTGTTTTGGTTACTCGACGTCTCCGTTCTCGTGTAGCCTACATATTGCGTTTTTTTTTTAATTTGCTTACCGGGCTAAAGGTTAGCATGCTTAAAATACGTAAGTCGTTTTGTTCAAAAATTTAAGTAGATAACTCATCAGTTGTTTGCATCAGAGCGATAATTTTTGAGATAGTTATTAAAACTGTTTAAAGGTTGTCAAACGTTGTTTCTCGTTGTATATCCTTTAATTCTAGAGTTAAATTGATAAATAACGTGTACGAATTTGTTTAACGTACTTGTTTTGGTTACTCGACGTCTCCGTTCTCGTGTAGCCTACATATTGCGTTTTTGTTTTAATTTGCTTACCGGGCTAAAGGTTAGCATGTTTAAAATACGTAAGTCGTTTTGTTCATCAAATTTAAGTAGATAACTCATCAGTTGTTTGCATCAGAGCGATAATTTTTGAGATAGTTATTGAAACTGTTTAAAGGTTGTCAAACGTTGTTTCTCGTTGTATATCCTTTAATTCTAGAGTTAAATTGATAAATAACGTGTACGAATTTGTTTAACGCATTTGTTTTGGTTACTTGACGTCTCCGTTCTCGTGTAGCGTACATATTGCGTTTTTTTTTTTTAATTTGCTTACCGGGCTAAAGGTTAGCATGTTTAAAATACGTAAGTCGTTTTGCTCATCAAATTTAAGTAGATAACCCATCAGTTGTTTGCATCAGAGCGACAATTTTTGAGATAGTTATTAAAACTGTTTAAAGGTTGTCAAACGTTGGTTCTCGTTGTATATCCTTTAATTCTAGAGTTAAATTGATAAATAACGTGTACGAATTTGTTTAACGCATTTGTTTTGGTTACTCGACGTCTCCGTTCTCGTGTAGCCTACATATTGCGTTTTTTTTTTTAATTTGCTTACCGGGCTAAAGGTTAGCATGTTTAAAATACGTAAGTCGTTTTGTTCATCAAATTTAAGTAGATAACTCATCAGTTGTTTCCATCAGAGCGACAATTTTTGAGATAGTTATTAAAACTGTTTAAAGGTTGTCAAACGTTGTTTCTCGTTGTATATCCTTTAATTCTAGAGTTAAATTGATAAATAACGTGTACGAATTTGTTTAACGCATTTGTTTTGGTTACTCGACGTCTCTGTTCTCGTGTAGCCTACATATTGCGTGTTTTTTTTAATTTGCTTACCGGGCTAAAGGTTAGCATGTTTAAAATACGTAAGTCGTTTTGTTCATCAAATTTAAGTAGATAACTCATCAGTTGTTTGCATCAGAGCGACAATTTTTGAGATAGTTATTAAAACTGTTTAAAGGTTGTCAAACGTTGTTTCTCGTTGTATATCCTTTAATTCTAGAGTTAAATTGATAAATAACGTGTACGAATTTGTTTAACGCATTTCTTTTGGTTACTCGACGTCTCCGTTCTCGTGTAGCCTACATATTGCGTTTTTTTTTTTAATTTGCTTACCGGGCTAAAGGTTAGCATGTTTAAAATACGTAAGTCGTTTTGTTCATCAAATTTAAGTAGATAACTCATCAGTTGTTTGCATCAGAGCGACAATTTTTGAGATAGTTATTAAAACTGTTTAAAGGTTGTCAAACGTTGTTTCTCGTTGTATATCCTTTAATTCTAGAGTTAAATTGATAAATAACGTGTACGAATTTGTTTAACGCATTTGTTTTGGTTACTCGACGTCTCCGTTCTCGTGTAGCCTACATATTGCGTTTTTTTTTTTAATTTGCTTACCGGGCTAAAGGTTAGCATGTTTAAAATACGTAAGTCGTTTTGTTCAACAAATTTAAGTAGATAACTCATCAGTTGTTTGCATCAGAGCGACAATTTTTGAGATAGTTATTAAAACTGTTTAAAGGTTGTCAAACGTTGTTTCTCGTTGTATATCCTTTAATTCTAGAGTTAAATTGATAAATAACGTGTACGAGTTTGTTTAACGCATTTGTTTTGGTTACTCGACGTCTCCGTTTTCGTGTAGCCTACATATTGCGTTTTTTTTTTAATTTGCTTACCGGGCTAAAGGTTAGCATGCTTAAAATACGTAAGTCGTTTTGTTCATCAAATTTAAGTAGATAACTCATCAGTTGTTTGCATCAGAGCGATAATTTTTGAGATAGTTATTAAAACTGTTTAAAGGTTGTCAAAAGTTGTTTCTCGTTGTATATCCTTTAATTCTAGAGTTAAATTGATAAATAACGTGTACGAATTTGTTTAACGCATTTGTTTTGGTTACTCGACGTCTCCGTTCTCGTGTAGCCTACATATTGCGTTTTTTTTTAAATTTGCTTACCGGGCTAAAGGTTAGCATATTTAAAATACGTAAGTCGTTTTGTTCATCAAATTTAAGTAGATAACTCATCAGTTGTTTGCATCAGAGCGACAATTTTTGAGATAGTTATTAAAACTGTTTAAAGGTTGTCAAACGTTGTTTCTCGTTGTATATCCTTTAATTCTAGAGTTAAATTGATAGATAACGTGTACGAATTTGTTTAACGCATTTGTTTTGGTTACTCGACGTCTCCGTTCTCGTGTAGCCTACATATTGCGTTTTTTTTTTAATTTGCTTACCGGGCTAAAGGTTAGCATGTTTAAAATACGTAAGTCGTTTTGTTCATCAAATTTAAGTAGATAACTCAACAGTTGTTTGCATCAGAGCGACAATTTTTGAGATAGTTATTAAAACTGTTTAAAGGTTGTCAAACGTTGTTTCTCGTTGTATATCCTTTAATTCTAGAGTTAAATTGATAAATAACGTGTACGAATTTGTTTAACGCATTTGTTTTGGTTACTCGACGTCTCTGTTCTCGTGTAGCCTACATATTGCGTTTTTTTTTATTTGCTTACCGGGCTAAAGGTTAGCATGTTCAAAATACGTAAGTCGTTTTGTTCATCAAATTTAAGTAGATAACTCATCAGTTGTTTGCATCAGAGCGACAATTTTTGAGATAGTTATTAAAACTGTTTAAAGGTTGTCAAACGTTGTTTCTCGTTGTATATCCTTTAATTCTAGAGTTAAATTGATAAATAACGTGTACGAATTTGTTTAACGCATTTGTTTTGGTTACTCGACGTCTCCGTTCTCGTGTAGCCTACATATTGCGTTTTTTTTTTAATTTGCTTACCGGGCTAAAGGTTAGCATGTTTAAAATACGTAAGTCGTTTTGTTCATCAAATTTAAGTAGATAACTCATCAGTTGTTTGCATCAGAGCGACAATTTTTGAGATAGTTATTAAAACTGTTTAAAGGTTGTCAAACGTTGTTTCTCGTTGTATATCCTTTAATTCTAGAGTTAAATTGATAAATAACGTGTACGAATTTGTTTAACGTATTTGTTTTGGTTACTCGACGTCTCCGTTCTCGTGTAGCCTACATATTGCGTTTTTTTTAAATTTGCTTACCGGGCTAAAGGTTAGCATGCTTAAAATACGTAAGTCGTTTTGTTCATCAAATTTAAGTAGATAACTCATCAGTTGTTTGCATCAGAGCGATAATTTTTGAGATAGTTATTAAAACTGTTTAAAGGTTGTCAAACGTTGTTTCTCGTTGTATATCCTTTAATTCTAGAGTTAAATTGATAAATAACGTGTCGAATTTGTTTAACGTATTTGTTTTGGTTACTCGACGTCTCCGTTCTCGTGTAGCCTACATATTGCGTTTTTTTTTTAATTTGCTTACCGGGCTAAAGGTTAGCATGCTTAAAATACGTAAGTCGTTTTGTTCAACAAATTTAAGTAGATAACTCATCAGTTGTTTGCATCAGAGCGATAATTTTTGAGATAGTTATTAAAACTGTTTAAAGGTTGTCAAACGTTGTTTCTCGTTGTATATCCTTTAAATCTAGAGTTAAATTGATAAATAACGTGTACGAATTTGTTTAACGCATTTGTTTTGGTTACTCGACGTCTCCGTTCTCGTGTAGCCTACATATTGCGTTTTTTTTTTTAATTTGCTTACCGGGCTAAAGGTTAGCATGTTTAAAATACGTAAGTCGTTTTGTTCAACAAATTTGAGTAGATAACTCAGCAGTTGTTTGCATCAGAGCGCCAATTTTTGAGATAGTTATTAAAACTGTTTAAAGGTTGTCAAACGTTGTTTCTCGTTGTATATCCTTTAATTCTAGAGTTAAATTGATAAATAACGTGTACGAATTTGTTTAACGCATTTGTTTTGGTTACTCGACGTCTCCGTTCTCGTGTAGCCTACATATTGCGTTTTTTTTTAATTTGCTTACCGGGCTAAAGGTTAGCATGCTTAAAATACGTAAGTCGTTTTGTTCAACAAATTTGAGTAGATAACTCAGCAGTTGTTTGCATCAGAGCGACAATTTTTGAGATAGTTATTAAAACTGTTTAAAGGTTGTCAAACGTTGTTTCTCGTTGTATATCCTTTAATTCTAGAGTTAAATTGATAAATAACGTGTACGAATTTGTTTAACGCATTTGTTTTGGTTACTCGACGTCTCCGTTCTCGTGTAGCCTACATAATGCGTTTTTTTTTTAATTTGCTTACCGGGCTAAAGGTTAGCATGCTTAAAATACGTAGGTCGTTTTGTTCAACAAATTTAAGTAGATAACTCATCAGTTGTTTGCATCAGAGCGACAATTTTTGAGATAGTTATTAAAACTGTTTAAAGGTTGTCAAACGTTGTTTCTCGTTGTATATCCTTTAATTCAAGAGTTAAATTGATAAATAACGTGTACGAATTTGTTTAACGCATTTGTTTTGGTTACTCGACGTCTCTGTTCTCGTGTAGCCTACATATTGCGTTTTTTTTTTTAATTTGCTTACCGGGCTAAAGGTTAGCATGTTTAAAATACGTAAGTCGTTTTGTTCATCAAATTTAAGTAGATAACTCATCAGTTGTTTGCATCAGAGCGACAATTTTTGAGATAGTTATTAAAACTGTTTAAAGGTTGTCAAACGTTGTTTCTCGTTGTATATCCTTTAATTCTAGAGTTAAATTGATAAATAACGTGTACGAATTTGTTTAACGCATTTGTCTTGGTTACTCGACGTCTCTGTTCTCGTGTAGCCTACATATTGCGTTTTTTTTTTAATTTGCTTACCGGGCTAAAGGTTAGCATGTTTAAAATACGTAAGTAGTTTTGTTCAACAAATTTGAGTAGATAACTCATCAGTTGTTTGCATCAGAGCGACAATTTTTGAGATAGTTATTAAAACTGTTTAAAGGTTGTCAAACGTTGTTTCTCGTTGTATATCCTTTAATTCTAGAGTTAAATTGATAAATAACGTGTACGAATTTGTTTAACGTATTTGTTTTGGTTACTCGACGTCTCCGTTCTCGTGTAGCCTACATATTGCGTTTTTTTTTTTAATTTGCTTACAGGGCTAAAGGTTAGCATGTTTAAAATACGTAAGTCGTTTTGTTCATCAAATTTAAGTAGATAACTCATCAGTTGTTTGCATCAGAGCGATAATTTTTGAGATAGTTATTAAAATTGTTTAAAGGTTGTCAAACGTTGTTTCTCGTTGTATATCCTTTAATTCTAGAGTTAAATTGATAAATAACGTGTACGAATTTGTTTAACGCATTTGTTTTGTTTACTCGACGTCTCCGTTCTCGTGTAGCCTACATATTGCGTTTTTTTTTAATTTGCTTACCGGGCTAAAGGTTAGCATGTTTAAAATACGTAAGTCGTTTTGTTCAACAAATTTGAGTAGATAACTCAGCAGTTGTTTGCATCAGAGCGACAATTTTTGAGATAGTTATTAAAACTGTTTAAAGGTTGTCAAACGTTGTTTCTCGTTGTATATCCTTTAATTCTAGAGTTAAATTGATAAATAACTTGTACGAGTTTGTTTAACGCATTTGTTTTGGTTACTCGACGTCTCCGTTCTCGTGTAGCCTACATATTGCGTTTTTTTTTAAATTTGCTTACCGGGCTAAAGGTTAGCATGCTTAAAATACGTAAGTCGTTTTGTTCAACAAATTTGAGTAGATAACTCAGCAGTTGTTTGCATCAGATCGACAATTTTTGAGATAGTTATTAAAACTGTTTAAAGGTTGTCAAACGTTGTTTCTCGTTGTATATCCTTTAATTCTAGAGTTAAATTGATAAATAACGTGTACGAATTTGTTTAACGAATTTGTTTTGGTTACTCGACGTCTCCGTTCTCGTGTAGCCTACATATTGCGTTTTTTTTTTTTTATTTGCTTACCGGGCTAAAGGTTAGCATGCTTAAAATACGTAGGTCGTTTTGTTCAACAAATTTAAGTAGATAACTCATCAGTTGTTTGCATCAGAGCGCCATTTTTGAGATAGTTATTAAAACTGTTTAAAGGTTGTCAAACGTTGTTTCTCGTTGTATATCCTTTAATTCTAGAGTTAAATTGATAAATAACGTGTACGAATTTGTTTAACGCATTTGTTTTGGTTACTCGACGTCTCCGTTCTCGTGTAGCCTACATATTGCGTTTTTTTTTTAATTTGCTTACCGGGCTAAAGGTTAGCATGTTTAAAATACGTAAGTCGTTTTGTTCATCAAATTTAAGTAGATAACTCATCAGTTGTTTGCATCAGAGCGACAATTTTTGAGATAGTTATTAAAACTGTTTAAAGGTTGTCAAACGTTGTTTCTCGTTGTATATCCTTTAATTCTAGAGTTAAATTGATAAATAACGTGTACGAATTTGTTTAACGCATTTGTTTTGGTTACTCGACATTTCTGTTCTCGTGTAGCCTACATATTGCGTTTTTTTTTTTAATTTGCTTACCGGGCTAAAGGTTAGCATGTTTAAAATACGTAAGTAGTTTTGTTCAACAAATTTAAGTAGATAACTCATCAGTTGTTTGCATCAGAGCGACAATTTTGGAGATAGTTATTAAAACTGTTTAAAGGTTGTCAAACGTTGTTTCTCGTTGTATATCCTTTAATTCTAGAGTTAAATTGATAAATAACGTGTACGAATTTGTTTAACGTATTTGTTTTGGTTACTCGACGTCTCCGTTCTCGTGTAGCCTACATATTGCGTTTTTTTTAAATTTGCTTACCGGGCTAAAGGTTAGCATGCTTAAAATACGTAAGTCGTTTTGTTCATCAAATTTAAGTAGATAACTCATCAGTTGTTTGCATCAGAGCGATAATTTTTGAGATAGTTATTAAAACTGTTTAAAGGTTGTCAAACGTTGTTTCTCGTTGTATATCCTTTAATTCTAGAGTTAAATTGATAAATAACGTGTCGAATTTGTTTAACGTATTTGTTTTGGTTACTCGACGTCTCCGTTCTCGTGTAGCCTACATATTGCGTTTTTTTTTTAATTTGCTTACCGGGCTAAAGGTTAGCATGCTTAAAATACGTAAGTCGTTTTGTTCAACAAATTTAAGTAGATAACTCATCAGTTGTTTGCATCAGAGCGATAATTTTTGAGATAGTTATTAAAACTGTTTAAAGGTTGTCAACCGTTGTTTCTCGTTGTATATCCTTTAATTCTAGAGTTAAATTGATAAATAACGTGTACGAATTTGTTTAACGCATTTGTTTTGGTTACTCGACGTCTCCGTTCTCGTGTAGCCTACATATTGCGTTTTTTTTTTTAATTTGCTTACCGGGCTAAAGGTTAGCATGTTTAAAATACGTAAGTCGTTTTGTTCAACAAATTTGAGTAGATAACTCAGCAGTTGTTTGCATCAGAGCGCCAATTTTTGAGATAGTTATTAAAACTGTTTAAAGGTTGTCAAACGTTGTTTCTCGTTGTATATCCTTTAATTCTAGAGTTAAATTGATAAATAACGTGTACGAATTTGTTTAACGCATTTGTTTTGGTTACTCGACGTCTCCGTTCTCGTGTAGCCTACATATTGCGTTTTTTTTTAATTTGCTTACCGGGCTAAAGGTTAGCATGCTTAAAATACGTAAGTCGTTTTGTTCAACAAATTGGAGTAGATAACTCAGCAGTTGTTTGCATCAGAGCGACAATTTTTGAGATAGTTATTAAAACTGTTTAAAGGTTGTCAAACGTTGTTTCTCGTTGTATATCCTTTAATTCTAGAGTTAAATTGATAAATAACGTGTACGAATTTGTTTAACGCATTTGTTTTGGTTACTCGACGTCTCCGTTCTCGTGTAGCCTACATAATGCGTTTTTTTTTTAATTTGCTTACCGGGCTAAAGGTTAGCATGCTTAAAATACGTAGGTCGTTTTGTTCAACAAATTTAAGTAGATAACTCATCAGTTGTTTGCATCAGAGAGACAATTTTTGAGATAGTTATTAAAACTGTTTAAAGGTTGTCAAACGTTGTTTCTCGTTGTATATCCTTTAATTCAAGAGTTAAATTGATAAATAACGTGTACGAATTTGTTTAACGCATTTGTTTTGGTTACTCGACGTCTCTGTTCTCGTGTAGCCTACATATTGCGTTTTTTTTTTTAATTTGCTTACCGGGCTAAAGGTTAGCATGTTTAAAATACGTAAGTCGTTTTGTTCATAAAATTTAAGTAGATAACTCATCAGTTGTTTGCATCAGAGCGACAATTTTTGAGATAGTTATTAAAACTGTTTAAAGGTTGTCAAACGTTGTTTCTCGTTGTATATCCTTTAATTCTAGAGTTAAATTGATAAATAACGTGTACGAATTCGTTTAACGCATTTGTCTTGGTTACTCGACGTCTCTGTTCTCGTGTAGCCTACATATTGCGTTTTTTTTTTTAATTTGCTTACCGGGCTAAAGGTTAGCATGTTTAAAATACGTAAGTCGTTTTGTTCATCAAATTTAAGTAGATAACTCATCAATTGTTTCCATCAGAGCGACAATTTTTGAGATAGTTATTAAAACTGTTTAAAGGTTGTCAAACGTTGTTTCTCGTTGTATATCCTTTAATTCTAGAGTTAAATTGATAAATAACGTGTACGGATTTGCTTAACGCATTTGTTTTGGTTACTCGACGTCTCTGTTCTCGTGTAGCCTACATATTGCGTTTTTTTTTTTAATTTGCTTACCGGGCTAAAGGTTAGCATGCTTAAAATACGTAAGTCGTTTTGTTCAACAAATTTGAGTAGATAACTCAGCAGTTGTTTGCATCAGAGCGACAATTTTTGAGATAGTTATTAAAACTGTTTAAAGGTTGTCAAATGTTGTTTCTCGTTGTATATCCTTTAATTCTAGAGTTAAATTGATAAATAACGTGTACGAATTTGTTTAACGCATTTCTTTTGGTTACTCGACGTCTCCGTTCTCGTGTAGCCTACATATTGCGTTTTTTTTTTAATTTGCTTACCGGGCTAAAGGTTAGCATGCTTAAAATACGTAGGTCGTTTTGTTCATCAAATTTAAGTAGATAACTCATCAGTTGTTTGCATCAGAGCGACAATTTTTGAGATAGTTATTAAAACTGTTTAAAGGTGGTCAAACGTTGTTTCTCGTTGTATATCCTTTAATTCTAGAGTTAAATTGATAAATAACGTGTACGAATTTGTTTAACGCATTTGTTTTGGTTACTCGACGTCTCCGTTCTCGTGTAGCCTACATATTGCGTTTTTTTTTTTAATTTGCTTACCGGGCTAAAGGTTAGCATGTTTAAAATACGTAAGTCGTTTTGTTCATCAAATTTAAGTAGATAACTCAACAGTTGTTTGCATCAGAGCGACAATTTTTGAGATAGTTATTAAAACTGTTTAAAGGTTGTCAAACGTTGTTTCTCGTTGTATATCCTTTAATTCTAGAGTTAAATTGATAAATAACGTGTACGAATTTGTTTAACGCATTTGTTTTGGTTACTCGACGTCTCTGTTCTCGTGTAGCCTACATATTGCGTTTTTTTTTTAATTTGCTTACCGGGCTAAAGGTTAGCATGTTCAAAATACGTAAGTCGTTTTGTTCATCAAATTTAAGTAGATAACTCATCAGTTGTTTGCATCAGAGCGACAATTTTTGAGATAGTTATTAAAACTGTTTAAAGGTTGTCAAACGTTGTTTCTCGTTGTATATCCTTTAATTCTAGAGTTAAATTGATAAATAACGTGTACGAATTTGTTTAACGAATTTGTTTTGGTTACTCGACGTCTCCGTTCTCGTGTAGCCTACATATTGCGTTTTTTTTTTAATTTGCTTACCGGGCTAAAGGTTAGCATGTTTAAAATACGTAAGTCGTTTTGTTCATCAAATTTAAGTAGATAACTCATCAGTTGTTTGCATCAGAGCGACAATTTTTGAGATAGTTATTAAAACTGTTTAAAGGTTGTCAAACGTTGTTTCTCGTTGTATATCTTTTAATTCTAGAGTTAAATTGATAAATAACGTGTACGAATTTGTTTAACGTATTTGTTTTGGTTACTCGACGTCTCCGTTCTCGTGTAGCCTACATATTGCGTTTTTTTTTTTAATTTGCTTACCGGGCTCAAGGTTAGCATGTTTAAAATACGTAAGTCGTTTTGTTCATCAAATTTAAGTAGATAACTCATCAGTTGTTTGCATCAGAGCGACAATTTTTGAGATAGTTATTAAAACTGTTTAAAGGTTGTCAAACGTTGTTTCTCGTTGTATATCCTTTAATTCTAGAGTTAAATTGATAAATAACGTGTACGAATTTGTTTAACGTATTTGTTTTGGTTACTCGACGTCTCCGTTCTCGTGTAGCCTACATATTGCGTTTTTTTTAAATTTGCTTACCGGGCTAAAGGTTAGCATGCTTAAAATACGTAAGTCGTTTTGTTCATCAAATTTAAGTAGATAACTCATCAGTTGTTTGCATCAGAGCGATAATTTTTGAGATAGTTATTAAAACTGTTTAAAGGTTGTCAAACGTTGTTTCTCGTTGTATATCCTTTAATTCTAGAGTTAAATTGATAAATAACGTGTACGAATTTGTTTAACGCATTTGTTTTGGTTACTCGACGTCTCCGTTCTCGTGTAGCCTACATTTTGCGTTTTTTTTTAATTTGCTTACCGGGCTAAAGGTTAGCATGCTTAAAATACGTAAGTCGTTTTGTTCAACAAATTTGAGTAGATAACTCAGCAGTTGTTTGCATCAGAGCAACAATTTTTGAGATAGTTATTAAAACTGTTTAAAGGTTGTCAAACGTTGTTTCTCGTTGTATATCCTTTAATTCTAGAGTTAAATTGATAAATAACGTGTACGAATTTGTTTAACGCATTTGTTTTGGTTACTCGACGTCTCCGTTCTCGTGTAGCCTACATATTGCGTTTTTTTTTTTAATTAGCTTACCGGGCTAAAGGTTAGCATGCTTAAAATACGTAGGTCGTTTTGTTCAACAAATTTAAGTAGATAACTCATCAGTTGTTTGCATCAGAGCGACAATTTTTGAGATAGTTATTAAAACTGTTTAAAGGTTGTCAAACGTTGTTTCTCGTTGTATATCCTTTAATTCTAGAGTTAAATTGATAAATAACGTGTACGAATTTGTTTAACGCATTTGTTTTGGTTACTCGACGTCTCTGTTCTCGTGTAGCCTACATATTGCGTTTTTTTTTTTTTAATTTGCTTACCGGGCTAAAGGTTAGCATGTTTAAAATACGTAAGTCGTTTTGTTCATCAAATTTAAGTAGATAACTCATCAGTTGTTTGCATCAGAGCGACAATTTTTGAGATAGTTATTAAAACTGTTTAAAGGTTGTCAAACGTTGTTTCTCGTTGTATATCCTTTAATTCTAGAGTTAAATTGATAAATAACGTGTACGAATTTGTTTAACGCATTTGTTTTGGTTACTCGACGTCTCTGTTCTCGTGTAGCCTACATATTGCGTTTTTTTTTAATTTGCTTACCGGGCTAAAGGTTAGCATGTTTAAAATACGTAAGTAGTTTTGTTCAACAAATTTGAGTAGATAACTCATCAGTTGTTTGCATCAGAGCGACAATTTTTGAGATAGTTATTAAAACTGTTTAAAGGTTGTCAAACGTTGTTTCTCGTTGTATATCCTTTAATTCTAGAGTTAAATTGATAAATAACGTGTACGAATTTGTTTAACGTATTTGTTTTGGTTACTCGACGTCTCCGTTCTCGTGTAGCCTACATATTGGGTTTTTTTTTTTAATTTGCTTACCGGGCTAAAGGTTAGCATGTTTAAAATACGTAAGTCGTTTTGTTCATCAAATTTAAGTAGATAACTCATCAGTTGTTTGCATCAGAGCGATAATTTTTGAGATAGTTATTAAAATTTTTTAAAGGTTGTCAAACGTTGTTTCTCGTTGTATATCCTTTAATTCTAGAGTTATGTTGATAAATAACGTGTACGAATTTGTTTAACGCATTTGTTTTGGTTACTCGACGTGTCCGTTCTCGTTTAGCCTACATATTGCGTTTTTTTTTTTTAATTTGCTTACCGGGCTAAAGGTTAGCATGTTTAAAATACGTAAGTCGTTTTGTTCAACAAATTTGAGTAGATAACTCAGCAGTTGTTTGCATCAGAGCGACAATTTTTGAGATAGTTATTAAAACTGTTTAAAGGTTGTCAAACGTTGTTTCTCGTTGTATATCCTTTAATTCTAGAGTTAAATTGATAAATAACTTGTACGAATTTGTTTAACGCATTTGTTTTGGTTACTCGACGTCTCCGTTCTCGTGTAGCCTACATATTGCGTTTTTTTTTTAATTTGCTTACCGGGCTAAAGGTTAGCATGTTTAAAATACGTAAGTCGTTTTGTTCATCAAATTTAAGTAGATAACTCATCAGTTGTTTGCATCAGAGCGACAATTTTTGAGATAGTTATTAAAACTGTTTAAAGGTTGTCAAACGTTTTTTCTCGCTGTATATCCTTTAATTCTAGAGTTAAATTGATAAATAACGTGTACGAATTTGTTTAACGTATTTGTTTTGGTTACTCGACGTCTCCGTTCTCGTGTAGCCTACATATTGCGTTTTTTTTTTAATTTGCTTACCGGGCTAAAGGTTAGCATGCTTAAAATACGTAGGTCGTTTTGTTCAACAAATTTAAGTAGATAACTCATCAGTTGTTTGCATCAGAGCGACAATTTTTGAGATAGTTATTAAAACTGTTTAAAGGTTGTCAAACGTTGTTTCTCGTTGTATATCCTTTAATTCTAGAGTTAAATTGATAAATAACGTGTACGAATTTGTTTAACGCATTTGTTTTGGTTACTCGACGTCTCCGTTCTCGTGTAGCCTACATTTTGCGTTTTTTTTTTAATTTGCTTACCGGGCTAAAGGTTAGCATGTTTAAAATACGTAAGTCGTTTTGTTCAACAAATTTGAGTAGATAACTCAGCAGTTGTTTGCATCAGAGCGACAATTTTTGAGATAGTTATTAAAACTGTTTAAAGGTTGTCAAACGTTGTTTCTCGTTGTATATCCTTTAATTCTAGAGTTAAATTGATAAATAACGTGTACGAATTTGTTTAACGCATTTGTTTTGGTTACTCGACGTCTCTGTTCTCGTGTAGCCTACATATTGCGTTTTTTTTTTTAATTTGCTTACCGGGCTAAAGGTTAGCATGTTTAAAATACGTAAGTCGTTTTGTTCATCAAATTTAAGTAGATAACTCATCAGTTGTTTGCATCAGAGCGACAATTTTTGAGATAGTTATTAAAACTGTTTAAAGGTTGTCAAACGTTGTTTCTCGTTGTATATCCTTTAATTCTAGAGTTAAATTGATAAATAACGTGTACGAATTTGTTTAACGCATTTGTTTTGGTTACTCGACGTCTCTGTTCTCGTGTAGCCTACATATTGCGTTTTTTTTTTAATTTGCTTACCGGGCTAAAGGTTAGCATGTTTAAAATACGTAAGTAGTTTTGTTCAACAAATTTGAGTAGATAACTCATCAGTTGTTTGCATCAGAGCGACAATTTTTGAGATAGTTATTAAAACTGTTTAAAGGTTGTCAAACGTTGTTTCTCGTTGTATATCCTTTAATTCTAGAGTTAAATTGATAAATAACGTGTACGAATTTGTTTAACGTATTTGTTTTGGTTACTCGACGTCTCCGTTCTCGTGTAGCCTACATATTGGGTTTTTTTTTTAATTTGCTTACCGGGCTAAAGGTTAGCATGTTTAAAATACGTAAGTCGTTTTGTTCATCAAATTTAAGTAGATAACTCATCAGTTGTTTGCATCAGAGCGATAATTTTTGAGATAGTTATTAAAATTTTTTAAAGGTTGTCAAACGTTGTTTCTCGTTGTATATCCTTTAATTCTAGAGTTATGTTGATAAATAACGTGTACGAATTTGTTTAACGCATTTGTTTTGGTTACTCGACGTGTCCGTTCTCGTGTAGCCTACATATTGCGTTTTTTTTTTTTAATTTGCTTACCGGGCTAAAGGTTAGCATGTTTAAAATACGTAAGTCGTTTTGTTCAACAAATTTGAGTAGATAACTCAGCAGTTGTTTGCATCAGAGCGACAATTTTTGAGATAGTTATTAAAACTGTTTAAAGGTTGTCAAACGTTGTTTCTCGTTGTATATCCTTTAATTCTAGAGTTAAATTGATAAATAACTTGTACGAATTTGTTTAACGCATTTGTTTTGGTTACTCGACGTCTCCGTTCTCGTGTAGCCTACATATTGCGTTTTTTTTTAAATTTGCTTACCGGGCTAAAGGTTAGCATGCTTAAAATACGTAAGTCGTTTTGTTCAACAAATTTGAGTAGATAACTCAGCAGTTGTTTGCATCAGAGCGACAATTTTTGAGATAGTTATTAAAACTGTTTAAAGGTTGTCAAACGTTGTTTCTCGTTGTATATCCTTTAATTCTAGAGTTAAATTGATAAATAACGTGTACGAATTTGTTTAACGCATTTGTTTTGGTTACTCGACGTCTCCGTTCTCGTGTAGCCTACATATTGCGTTTTTTTTTTTTAATTTGCTTACCGGGCTAAAGGTTAGCATGCTTAAAATACGTAGGTCGTTTTGTTCAACAAATTTAAGTAGATAACTCATCAGTTGTTTGCATCAGAGCGACAATTTTTGAGATAGTTATTAAAACTGTTTAAAGGTTGTCAAACGTTGTTTCTCGTTGTATATCCTTTAATTCTAGAGTTAAATTGATAAATAACGTGTACGAATTTGTTTAACGCATTTGTTTTGGTTACTCGACGTCTCCGTTCTCGTGTAGCCTACATATTGCGTTTTTTTTTTAATTTGCTTACCGGGCTAAAGGTTAGCATGTTTAAAATACGTAAGTCGTTTTGTTCATCAAATTTAAGTAGATAACTCATCAGTTGTTTGCATCAGAGCGACAATTTTTGAGATAGTTATTAAAACTGTTTAAAGGTTGTCAAACGTTGTTTCTCGTTGTATATCCTTTAATTCTAGAGTTAAATTGATAAATAACGTGTACGAATTTGTTTAACGCATTTGTTTTGGTTACTCGACGTCTCTGTTCTCGTGTAGCCTACATATTGCGTTTTTTTTTTAATTTGCTTACCGGGCTAAAGGTTAGCATGTTTAAAATACGTAAGTAGTTTTGTTCAACAAATTTAAGTAGATAACTCATCAGTTGTTTGCATCAGAGCGACAATTTTTGAGATAGTTATTAAAACTGTTTAAAGGTTGTCAAACGTTGTTTCTCGTTGTATATCCTTTAATTCTAGAGTTAAATTGATAAATAACGTGTACGAATTTGTTTAACGCATTTGTTTTGGTTACTCGACGTCTCCGTTCTCGTGTAGCCTACATATTGCGTTTTTGTTTAATTTGCTTACCGGGCTAAAGGTTAGCATGCTTAAAATACGTAAGTCGTTTTGTTCAAAAATTTAAGTAGATAACTCATCAGTTGTTTGCATCAGAGCGATAATTTTTGAGATAGTTATTAAAACTGTTTAAAGGTTGTCAAACGTTGTTTCTCGTTGTATATCCTTTAATTCTAGAGTTAAATTGATAAATAACGTGTACGAATTTGTTTAACGCATTTGTTTTGGTTACTCGACGTCTCCGTTCTCGTGTAGCCTACATATTGCGTTTTTTTTTTAATTTGCTTACCGGGCTAAAGGTTAGCATGTTTAAAATACGTAAGTCGTTTTGTTCATCAAATTTAAGTAGATAACTTATCAGTTGTTTGCATCAGAGTGACAATTTTTGAGATAGTTATTAAAACTGTTTAAAGGTTGTCAAACGTTGTTTCTCGTTGTATATCCTTTAATTCTAGAGTTAAATTGATAAATAACGTGTACGAATTTGTTTAACGCATTTGTTTTGGTTACTCGACGTCTCCGTTCTCGTGTAGCCTACGTATTGCGTTTTTTTTTTTAATTTGCTTACCGGGCTAAAGGTTAGCATGTTTAAAATACGTAAGTCGTTTTGTTCATCAAATTTAAGTAGATAACTCATCAGTTGTTTGCATCAGAGCGACAATTTTTGAGATAGTTATTAAAACTGTTTAAAGGTTGTCAAACGTTGTTTCTCGTTGTATATCCTTTAATTCTAGAGTTAAATTGATAAATAACGTGTACGAATTTGTTTAACGCATTTGTTTTGGTTACTCGACGTCTCCGTTCTCGTGTAGCCTACATATTGCGTTTTTTTTTTTTAATTTGCTTGCCGGGCTAAAGGTTAGCATGTTTAAAATACGTAAGTCGTTTTGTTCATCAAATTTAAGTAGATAACTCATCAGTTGTTTGCATCAGAGCGACAATTTTTGAGATAGTTATTAAAACTGTTTAAAGGTTGTCAAACGTTGTTTCTCGTTGTATATCCTTTAATTCTATAGTTAAATTGATAAATACCGTGTACGAATTTGTTTAACGTATTTGTTTTGGTTACTCGACGTCTCCGTTCTCGTGTAGCCTACATATTGCGTTTTTTTTTTAATTTGCTTACCGGGCTAAAGGTTAGCATGTTTAAAATACGTAAGGCGTTTTGTTCAACAAATTTAAGTAGATAACTCATCAGTTGTTTGCATCAGAGCGATAATTTTTGAGATAGTTATTAAAACTGTCTAAAGGTTGTCAAACGTTGTTTCTCGTTGTATATCCTTTAATTCTAGAGTTAAATTGATAAATAACGTGTACGAATTTGTTTAACGCATTTGTTTTGGTTACTCGACGTCTCCGTTCTCGTGTAGCCTACATATTGCGTTTTTTTTTTAATTTGCTTACCGGGCTAAAGGTTAGCATGTTTAAAATACGTAAGTCGTTTTGTTCAACAAATTTGAGTAGATAACTCAGCAGTTGTTTGCATCAGAGCGACAATTTTTGAGATAGTTATTAAAACTGTTTAAAGGTTGTCAAACGTTGTTTCTCGTTGTATATCCTTTACCTCTACAGTTAAATTGATAAATAACGTGTACGAATTTGTTTAACGCATTTGTTTTGGTTACTCGACGTCTCCGTTCTCGTGTAGCCTACATATTGCGTTTTTTTTTTTCAATTTGCTTACCGGGCTAAAGGTTAGCATGCTTAAAATACGTAAGTCGTTTTGTTCAACAAATTTGAGTAGATAACTCAGCAGTTGTTTGCATCAGAGCGACAATTTTTGAGATAGTTATTAAAACTGTTTAAAGGTTGTCAAACGTTGTTTCTCGTTGTATATCCTTTAATTCTAGAGTTAAATTGATAAATAACGTGTACGAATTTGTTTAACGTATTTGTTTTGGTTACTCGACGTCTCCGTTCTCGTGTAGCCTACATATTGCGTTTTTGTTTTAATTTGCTTACCGGGCTAAAGGTTAGCATGTTTAAAATACGTAAGTCGTTTTGTTCATCAAATTTAAGTAGATAACTCATCAGTTGTTTGCATCAGAGCGATAATTTTTGAGATAGTTATTCAAACTGTTTAAAGGTTGTCAAACGTTGTTTCTCGTTGTATATCCTTTAATTCTAGAGTTAAATTGATAAATAACGTGTACGAATTTGTTTAACGCATTTGTTTTGGTTACTCGACGTCTCCGTTCTCGTGTAGCCTACATATTGCGTTTTTTTTTTTAATTTGCTTACCGGGCTAAAGGTTAGCATGTTTAAAATACGTAAGTCGTTTTGCTCATCAAATTTAAGTAGATAACTCATCAGTTGTTTGCATCAGAGCGACAATTTTTGAGATAGTTATTAAAACTGTTTAAAGGTTGTCAAACGTTGGTTCTCGTTGTATATCCTTTAATTCTAGAGTTAAATTGATAAATAACGTGTACGAATTTGTTTAACGCATTTGTTTTGGTTACTCGACGTCTCCGTTCTCGTGTAGCCTACATATTGCGTTTTTTTTTAATTTGCTTACCGGGCTAAAGGTTAGCATGTTTAAAATACGTAAGTCGTTTTGTTCATCAAATTTAAGTAGATAACTCATCAGTTGTTTCCATCAGAGCGACAATTTTTGAGATAGTTATTAAAACTGTTTAAAGGTTGTCAAACGTTGTTTCTCGTTGTATATCCTTTAATTCTAGAGTTAAATTGATAAATAACGTGTACGAATTTGTTTAACGCATTTGTTTTGGTTACTCGACGTCTCCGTTCTCGTGTAGCCTACATATTGCGTTTTTTTTTTTAATTTGCTTACCGGGCTAAAGGTTAGAATGTTTAAAATACGTAAGTCGTTTTGTTCAACAAATTTAAGTAGATAACTCATCAGTTGTTTGCATCAGAGCGATAATTTTTGAGATAGTTATTAAAACTGTTTAAAGGTTGTCAAAAGTTGTTTCTCGTTGTATATCCTTTAATTCTAGAGTTAAATTGATAAATAACGTGTACGAATTTGTTTAACGCATTTGTTTTGGTTACTCGACGTCTCCGTTCTCGTGTAGCCTACATATTGCGTTTTTTTTTTTTAATTTGCTTACCGGGCTAAAGGTTAGCATGTTTAAAATACGTAAGTCGTTTTGTTCATCAAATTTAAGTAGATAACTCATCAGTTGTTTGCATCAGAGCGATAATTTTTGAGATAGTTATTAAAACTGTTTATAGGTTGTCAAAAGTTATTTCTCGTTGTATATCCTTTAATTCTAGAGTTAAATTGATAAATAACGTGTACGAATTTGTTTAACGCATTTGTTTTGGTTACTCGACGTCTCCGTTCTCGTGTAGCCTACATATTGCGTTTTTTTTTTAATTTGCTTACCGGGCTAAAGGTTAGCATGCTTAAAATACGTAAGTCGTTTTGTTCATCAAATTTAAGTAGATAACTCATCAGTTGTTTGCATCAGAGCGATAATTTTTGAGATGGTTATTAAAACTGTTTAAAGGTTGTCAAAAGTTGTTTCTCGTTTTATATCCTTTAATTCTAGAGTTAAATTGATAAATAACGTGTACGAATTTGTTTAACGCATTTATTTTGGTTACTCGACGTCTCCGTTCTCGTGTAGCCTACATATTGCGTTTTTTTTTTAATTTGCTTACCGGGCTAAAGGTTAGCATGTTTAGAATACGTAAGTCGTTTTGTTCATCAAATTTCAGTAGATAACTCATCAGTTGTTTGCATCAGAGCGACAATTTTTGAGATAGTTATTAAAACTGTTTAAAGGTTGTCAAACGTTTCTTCTCGTTGTATATCCTTTAATTCTAGAGTTAAATTGATAAATAACGTGTACGAATTTGTTTAACGCATTTGTTTTGGTTATTCGACGTCTGCGTTCTCGTGTAGCCTACATATTGCGTTTTTTTTTTTAATTTGCTTACCGGGCTAAAGGTTAGCATGTTTAAAATACGTAAGTCGTTTTGTTCATCAAATTTAAGTAGATAACTCATCAGTTGTTTGCATCAGAGCGACAATTTTTGAGATAGTTATTAAAACTGTTTAAAGGTTGTCAAACGTTGTTTCTCGTTGTATATCCTTTAATTCTAGAGTTAAATTGATAAATAACGTGTACGAATTTGTTTAACGTATTTGTTTTGGTTACTCGACGTCTCCGTTCTCGTGTAGCCTACATATTGCGTTTTTTTTTTTTAATTTGCTTACCGGGCTAAAGGTTAGCATGTTTAAAATACGTAAGTCGTTTTGTTCATCAAATTTAAGTAGATAACTCATCAGTTGTTTGCATCAGAGCGACAATTTTTGAGATAGTTATTAAAACTGTTTAAAGGTTGTCAAACTTTGTTTCTCGTTGTATATCCTTTAATTCTAGAGTTAAATTGATAAATAACGTGTACGAATTTGTTTAACGTATTTGTTTTGGTTACTCGACGTCTCCGTTCTCGTGTAGCCTACATATTGCGTTTTTTTTAATTTGCTTACCGGGCTAAAGGTTAGCATGCTTAAAATACGTAAGTCGTTTTGTTCATCAAATTTAAGTAGATAACTCATCAGTTGTTTGCATCAGAGCGATAATTTTTGAGATAGTTATTAAAACTGTTTAAAGGTTGTCAAAAGTTGTTTCTCGTTGTATATCCTTTAATTCTAGAGTTAAATTGATAAATAACGTGTCGAATTTGTTTAACGTATTTGTTTTGGTTACTCGACGTCTCCGTTCTCGTGTAGCCTACATATTGCGTTTTTTTTTTAATTTGCTTACCGGGCTAAAGGTTAGCATGCTTAAAATACGTAAGTCGTTTTGTTCAACAAATTTAAGTAGATAACTCATCAGTTGTTTGTATCAGAGCGATAATTTTTGAGATAGTTATTAAAACTGTTTAAAGGTTGTCAAACGTTGTTTCTCGTTGTATATCCCTTAATTCTAGAGTTAAATTGATAAATAACGTGTACGAATTTGTTTAACGCATTTGTTTTGGTTACTCGACGTCTCTGTTCTCGTGTAGCCTACATATTGCGTTTTTTTTTTTTAATTTGCTTACCGGGCTAAAGGTTAGCATGCTTAAAATACGTAAGTCGTTTTGTTCATCAAATTTAAGTAGATAACTCATCAGTTGTTTGCATCAGAGCGATAATTTTTGAGATAGTTAATAAAACTGTTTAAAGGTTGTCAAACGTTGTTTCTCGTTGTATATCCTTTAATTCTAGAGTTAAATTGATAAATAACGTGTACGAATTTGTTTAACGCATTTGTTTTGGTTACTCGACGTCTCCTTACTCGTGTAGCCTACATATTGCGTTTTTTTTTTTAATTTGCTTACCGGGCTAAAGGTTAGCATGTTTAAAATACGTAAGTCGTTTTGTTCAACAAATTTGAGTAGATAACTCAGCAGTTGTTTGCATCAGAGCGCCAATTTTTGAGATAGTTATTAAAACTGTTTAAAGGTTGTCAAACGTTGTTTCTCGTTTTATATCCTTTAATTCTAGAGTTAAATTGATAAATAACGTGTACGAATTTGTTTAACGCATTTGTTTTGGTTACTCGACGTCTCCGTTCTCGTGTAGCCTACATATTGCGTTTTTTTTTTTAATTTGCTTACCGGGCTAAAGGTTAGCATGCTTAAAATACGTAAGTCGTTTTGTTCAACAAATTTGAGTAGATAACTCAGCAGTTGTTTGCATCAGAGCGACAATTTTTGAGATAGTTATTAAAACTGTTTAAAGGTTGTCAAACGTTGTTTCTCGTTGTATATCCTTTAATTCTAGAGTTAAATTGATAAATAACGTGTACGAATTTGTTAAACGCATTTGTTTTGGTTACTCGACGTCTCCGTTCTCGTGTAGCCTACATATTGCGTTTTTTTTTTAATTTGCTTACCGGGCTAAAGGTTAGCATGCTTAAAATACGTAGGCCGTTTTGTTCAACAAATTTAAGTAGATAACTCATCAGTTGTTTGCATCAGAGCGACAATTTTTGAGATAGTTATTAAAACTGTTTAAAGGTTGTCAAACGTTGTTTCTCGTTGTATATCCTTTAATTCTAGAGTTAAATTGATAAATAACGTGTACGAATTTGTTTAACGCATTTGTTTTGGTTACTCGACGTCTCTGTTCTCGTGTAGCCTACATATTGCGTTTTTTTTTTTAATTTGCTTACCGGGCTAAAGGTTAGCATGTTTAAAATACGTAAGTCGTTTTGTTCATCAAATTTAAGTAGATAACTCATCATTTGTTTGCATCAGAGCGACAATTTTTGAGATAGTTATTAAAACTGTTTAAAGGTTGTCAAACGTTGTTTCTCGTTGTATATCCTTTAATTCTAGACTTAAATTGATAAATAACGTGTACGAATTTGTTTAACGCATTTGTTTTGGTTACTCGACGTCTCTGTTCTCGTGTAGCCTACATATTGCGTTTTTTTTTTAATTTGCTTACCGGGCTAAAGGTTAGCATGTTTAAAATACGTAAGTAGTTTTGTTCAACAAATTTGAGTAGATAACTCATCAGTTGTTTGCATCAGAGCGACAATTTTTGAGATAGTTATTAAAACTGTTTAAAGGTTGTCAAACGTTGTTTCTCGTTGTATATCCTTTAATTCTAGAGTTAAATTGATAAATAACGTGTACGAATTTGTTTAACGTATTTGTTTTGGTTACTCGACGTCTCCGTTCTCGTGTAGCCTACATATTGCGTTTTTTTTTTAATTTGCTTACCGGGCTAAAGGTTAGCATGTTTAAAATACGTAAGTCGTTTTGTTCATCAAATTTAAGTAGATAACTCATCAGTTGTTTGCATCAGAGCGACAATTTTTGAGATAGTTATTAAAACTGTTTAAAGGTTGTCAAACGTTGTTTCTCGTTGTATATCCTTTAATTCTAGAGTTAAATTGATAAATAACTTGTACGAATTTGTTTAACGCATTTGTTTTGGTTACTCGACGTCTCCGTTCTCGTGTAGCCTACATATTGCTTTTTTTTTTTTAATTTGCTTACCGGGCTAAAGGTTAGCATGTTTAAAATACGTAAGTCGTTTTGTTCAACAAATTTGAGTAGATAACTCAGCAGTTGTTTGCATCAGAGCGACAATTTTTGAGATAGTTATTAAAACTGTTTAAAGGTTGTCAAACGTTGTTTCTCGTTGTATATCCTTTAATTCTAGAGTTAAATTGATAAATAACGTGTACGAATTTGTTTAACGCATTTGTTTTGGTTACTCGACGTCTCCGTTCTCGTGTAGCCTACATATTGCGTTTTTTTTTTAATTTGCTTACCGGGCTAAAGGTTAGCATGTTTAAAATACGTAAGTCGTTTTGTTCAACAAATTTGAGTAGATAACTCAGCAGTTGTTTGCATCAGAGCGACAATTTTTGAGATAGTTATTAAAACTGTTTAAAGGTTGTCAAACGTTGTTTCTCGTTGTATATCCTTTAATTCTAGAGTTAAATTGATAAATAACTTGTACGAATTTGTTTAACGCATTTGTTTTGGTTACTCGACGTCTCCGTTCTCGTGTAGCCTACATATTGCGTTTTTTTTTTAATTTGCTTACCGGGCTAAAGGTTAGCATGCCTAAAATACGTAAGTCGTTTTGTTCAACAAATTTGAGTAGATAACTCAGCAGTTGTTTGCATCAGAGCGACAATTTTTGAGATAGTTGTTAAAACTGTTTAAAGGTTGTCAAACGTTGTTTCTCGTTGTATATCCTTTAATTCTAGAGTTAAATTGATAAATAACGTGTACGAATTTGTTTAACGCATTTGTTTTGGTTACTCGACGTCTCCGTTCTCGTGTAGCCTACATATTGCGTTTTTTTTTTTTAATTTGCTTACCGGGCTAAAGGTTAGCATGCTTAAAATACGTAGGTCGTTTTGTTCAACAAATTTAAGTAGATAACTCATCAGTTGTTTGCATCAGAGCGACAATTTTTGAGATAGTTATTAAAACTGTTTAAAGGTTGTCAAACGTTGTTTCTCGTTGTATATCCTTTAATTCTAGAGTTAAATTGATAAATAACGTGTACGAATTAGTTTAACGCATTTGTTTTGGTCACTCGACGTCTCCGTTCTCGTGTAGCCTACATATTGCGTTTTATTTTTTAATTTGCTTACCGGGCTAAAGGTTAGCATGTTTAAAATACGTAAGTCGTTTTGTTCATCAAATTTAAGTAGATAACTCATCAGTTGTTTGCATCAGAGCGACAATTTTTGAGATAGTTATTAAAACTGTTTAAAGGTTGTCAAACGTTGTTTCTCGTTGTATATCCTTTAATTCTAGAGTTAAATTGATAAATAACGTGTACGAATTTGTTTAACGCATTTGTTTTGGTTACTCGACGTCTCTGTTCTCGTGTAGCCTACATATTGCGTTTTTTTTTTTAATTTGCTTACCGGGCTAAAGGTTAGCATGTTTAAAATACGTAAGTAGTTTTGTTCAACAAATTTGAGTAGATAACTCATCAGTTGTTTGCATCAGAGCGACAATTTTTGAGATAGTTATTAAAACTGTTTAAAGGTTGTCAAACGTTGTTTCTCGTTGTATATCCTTTAATTCTAGAGTTAAATTGATAAATAACGTGTACGAATTTGTTTAACGTATTTGTTTTGGTTACTCGACGTCTCCGTTCTCGTGTAGCCTACATATTGCGTTTTTTTTTTAATTTGCTTACCGGGCTAAAGGTTAGCATGTTTAAAATACGTAAGTCGTTTTGTTCATCAAATTTAAGTAGATAACTCATCAGTTGTTTGCATCAGAGCGATAATTTTTGAGATAGTTATTAAAACTGTTTAAAGGTTGTCAAACGTTGTTTCTCGTTGTATATCCTTTAATTCTAGAGTTAAATTGATAAATAACGTGTACGAATTTGTTTAACGCATTTGTTTTGGTTACTCGACGTCTCCGTTCTCGTGTAGCCTACATATTGCGTTTTTTTTTTTAATTTGCTTACCGGGCTAAAGGTTAGCATGTTTAAAATACGTAAGTCGTTTTGTTCATCAAATTTAAGTAGATAACTCATCAGTTGTTTGCATCAGAGCGACAATTTTTGAGATAGTTATTAAAACTGTTTAAAGGTTGTCAAACGTTGTTTCTCGTTGTATATCCTTTAATTCTAGAGTTATATTGATAAATAACGTGTACGAATTTGTTTAACGCATTTGTTTTGGTTACCCGACGTCTCCGTTCTCGTGTAGCCTACATATTGCGTTTTTTTTTTAATTTGCTTACCGGGCTAAAGGTTAGCATGTTTAAAATACTTAAGTCGTTCTGTTCATCAAATTTAAGTAGATAACTCATCAGTTGTTTCCATCAGAGCGACAATTTTTGAGATAGTTATTAAAACTGTTTAAAGGTTGTCAAACGTTGTTTCTCGTTGTATATCCTTTAATTCTAGAGTTAAATTGATAAATAACGTGTACGAATTTGTATAACGCATTTGTTTTGGTTACTCGACGTCTCTGTTCTCGTGTAGCCTACATATTGCGTTTTTTTTTTTAATTTGCTTACCGGGCTAAAGGTTAGCATGTTTAAAATACGTAAGTCGTTTTGTTCATCAAATTTAAGTAGATAACTCATCAGTTGTTTGCATCAGAGCGACAATTTTTGAGATAGTTATTAAAACTGTTTAAAGGTTGTCAAACGTTGTTTCTCGTTGTATATCCTTTAATTCTAGAGTTAAATTGATAAATAACGTGTACGAATTTGTTTAACGCATTTGTTTTGGTTACTCGACGTCTCCGTTCTCGTGTAGCCTACATATTGCGTTTTTTTTTTTAATTTGCTTACCGGGCTAAAGGTTAGCATGTTTAAAATACGTAAGTCGTTTTGTTCATCAAATTTAAGTAGATAACTCATCAGTTGTTTGCATCAGAGCGACAATTTTTGAGATAGTTATTAAAACTGTTTAAAGGTTGTCAAACGTTGTTTCTCGTTGTATATCCTTTAATTCAAGAGTTAAATTGATAAATAACGTGTACGAATTTGTTTAACGCATTTGTTTTGGTTACTCGACGTATCCGTTCTCGTGTAGCCTACATATTGCGTTTTTTTTTAAATTTGCTTACCGGGCTAAAGGTTAGCATGTTTAAAATACGTAAGTCGTTTTGTTCAACAAATTTAAGTAGATAACTCATCAGTTGTTTGCATCAGAGCGACAATTTTTGAGATAGTTATTAAAACTGTTTAAAGGTTGTCAAACGTTGTTTCTCGTTGTATATCCTTTAATTCTAGAGTTAAATTGATAAATATCGTGTACGAATTTGTTTATCGCATTTGTTTTGGTTACTCGACGTCTCCGTTCTCGTGTAGCCTACATATTGCGTTTTTTTTTTTAATTTGCTTACCGGGCTAAAGGTTAGCATGCTTAAAATACGTAAGTCGTTTTGTTCATCAAATTTAAGTAGATAACTCATCAGTTGTTTGCATCAGAGCGATAATTTTTGAGATAGTTATTAAAACTGTTTAAAGGTTGTCAAACGTTTTTTCTCGTTGTATATCCTTTAATTCTAGAGTTAAATTGATAAATAACGTGTACGAATTTGTTTAACGCATTTGTTTTGGTTACTCGACGTATCCGTTCTCGTGTAGCCTACATATTGCGTTTTTTTTTAAATTTGCTTACCGGGCTAAAGGTTAGCATGTTTAAAATACGTAAGTCGTTTTGTTCAACAAATTTAAGTAGATAACTCATCAGTTGTTTGCATCAGAGCGACAATTTTTGAGATAGTTATTAAAACTGTTTAAAGGTTGTCAAACGTTGTTTCTCGTTGTATATCCTTTAATTCAAGAGTTAAATTGATAAATAACGTGTACGAATTTGTTTAACGCATTTGTTTTGGTTACTCGACGTCTCCGTTCTCGTGTAGCCTACATATTGCGTTTTTTTTTTTTAATTTGCTTACCGGGCTAAAGGTTAGCATGCTTAAAATACGTAAGTCGTTTTGTTCATCAAATTTAAGTAGATAACTCATCAGTTGTTTGCATCAGAGCGATAATTTTTGAGATAGTTATTAAAACTGTTTAAAGGTTGTCAAAAGTTGTTTCTCGTTGTATATCCTTTAATTCTAGAGTTAAATTGATAAATAACGTGTACGAATTTGTTTATCGCATTTGTTTTGGTTACTCGACGTCTCCGTTCTCGTGTAGCCTACATATTGCGTTTTTTTTTTTAATTTGCTTACCGGGCTAAAGGTTAGCATGTTTAAAATACGTAAGTCGTTTTGTTCATCAAATTTAAGTAGATAACTCATCAGTTGTTTGCATCAGAGCGACAATTTTTGAGATAGTTATTAAAACTGTTTAAAGGTTGTCAAACGTTTTTTCTCGTTGTATATCCTTTAATTCTAGAGTTAAATTGATAAATAACGTGTACGAATTTGTTTAACGCATTTGTTTTGGTTATTCGACGTCTGCGTTCTCGTGTAGCCTACATATTGCGTTTTTTTTTAATTTGCTTACCGGGCTAAAGGTTAGCATGTTTAAAATACGTAAGTCGTTTTGTTCATCAAATTTAAGTAGATAACTCATCAGTTGTTTGCATCAGAGCGACAATTTTTGAGATAGTTATTAAAACTGTTTAAAGGTTGTCAAACGTTCTCTCTCGTTGTATATCCTTTAATTCTAGAGTTAAATTGATAAATAACGTGTACGAATTTGTTTAACGCATTTGTTTTGGTTACTCGACGTCTCTGTTCTCGTGTAGCCTACATATTGCGTTTTTTTTTTTAATTTGCTTACCGGGCTAAAGGTTAGCATGTTTAAAATACGTAAGTCGTTTTGTTCATCAAATTTAAGTAGATAACTCATCAGTTGTTTGCATCAGAGCGACAATTTTTGAGATAGTTATTAAAACTGTTTAAAGGTTGTCAAACGATGTTTCTCGTTGTATATCCTTTAATTCTAGAGTTAAATTGATAAATAACGTGTACGAATTTGTTTAACGTATTTGTTTTGGTTACTCGACGTCTCCGTTCTCGTGTAGCCTACATATTGCGTTTTTTTTTTAATTTGCTTACCGGGCTAAAGGTTAGCATGTTTAAAATACGTAAGTCGTTTTGTTCATCAAATTTAAGTAGATAACTCATCAGTTGTTTGCATCAGAGCGACAATTTTTGAGATAGTTATTAAAACTGTTTAAAGGTTGTCAAACGTTGTTTCTCGTTGTATATCCTTTAATTCTAGAGTTAAATTGATAAATAACTTGTACGAATTTGTTTAACGCATTTGTTTTGGTTACTCGACGTCTCCGTTCTCGTGTATCCTACATAATGCGTTTTTTTTTTTTAATTTGCTTACCGGGCTAAAGGTTAGCATGTTTAAAATACGTAAGTCGTTTTGTTCAACAAATTTGAGTAGATAACTCAGCAGTTGTTTGCATCAGAGCGACAATTTTTGAGATAGTTATTAAAACTGTTTAAAGGTTGTCAAACGTTGTTTCTCGTTGTATATCCTTTAATTCTAGAGTTAAATTGATAAATAACGTGTACGAATTTGTCTAACGCATTTGTTTTGGTTACTCGACGTCTCCGTTCTCGTGTAGCCTGCATATTTCGTTTTTTTTTTTAATTTGCTTACCGGGCTAAAGGTTAGCATGTTTAAAATACGTAAGTCGTTTTGTTCAACAAATTTGAGTAGATAACTCAGCAGTTGTTTGCATCAGAGCGACAATTTTTGAGATAGTTATTAAAACTGTTTAAAGGTTGTCAAACGTTGTTTCTCGTTGTATATCCTTTAATTCTAGAGTTAAATTGATAAATAACTTGTACGAATTTGTTTCACGCATTTGTTTTGGTTACTCGACGTCTCCGTTCTCGTGTAGCCTACATATTGCGTTTTTTTTTAAATTTGCTTACCGGGCTAAAGGTTAGCATGCTTAAAATACGTAAGTCGTTTTGTTCAACAAATTTGAGTAGATAACTCAGCAGTTGTTTGCATCAGAGCGACAATTTTTGAGATAGTTATTAAAACTGTTTAAAGGTTGTCAAACGTTGTTTCTCGTTGTATATCCTTTAATTCTAGAGTTAAATTGATAAATAACGTGTACGAATTTGTTTAATGCATTTGTTTTGGTTACTCGACGTCTCCGTTCTCGTGTAGCCTACATATTGCGTTTTTTTTTTTTTAATTTGCTTACCGGGCTAAAGGTTAGCATGCTTAAAATACGTAGGTCGTTTTGTTCAACAAATTTAAGTAGATAACTCATCAGTTGTTTGCATCAGAGCGACAATTTTTGAGATAGTTATTAAAACTGTTTAAAGGTTGTCAAACGTTGTTTCTCGTTGTATATCCTTTAATTCTAGAGTTAAATTGATAAATAACGTGTACGAATTTGTTTAACGCATTTGTTTTGGTCACTCGACGTCTCCGTTCTCGTGTAGCCTACATATTGCGTTTTATTTTTTAATTTGCTTACCGGGCTAAAGGTTAGCATGTTTAAAATACGTAAGTCGTTTTGTTCATCAAATTTAAGTAGATAACTCATCAGTTGTTTGCATCAGAGCGACAATTTTTGAGATAGTTATTAAAACTGTTTAAAGGTTGTCAAACGTTGTTTCTCGTTGTATATCCTTTAATTCTAGAGTTAAATTGATAAATAACGTGTACGAATTTGTTTAACGCATTTGTTTTGGTTACTCGACGTCTCTGTTCTCGTGTAGCCTACATATTGCGTTTTTTTTTTAATTTGCTTACCGGGCTAAAGGTTAGCATGTTTAAAATACGTAAGTAGTTTTGTTCAACAAATTTGAGTAGATAACTCATCAGTTGTTTGCATCAGAGCGACAATTTTTGAGATAGTTATTAAAACTGTTTAAAGGTTGTCAAACGTTGTTTCTCGTTGTATATCCTTTAATTCTAGAGTTAAATTGATAAATAACGTGTAGGAATTTGTTTAACGTATTTGTTTTGGTTACTCGACGTCTCCGTTCTCGTTTAGCCTACATATTGCGTTTTTTTTTTTAATTTGCTTACCGGGCTAAAGGTTAGCATGTTTAAAATACGTAAGTCGTTTTGTTCATCAAATTTAAGTAGATAACTCATCAGTTGTTTGCATCAGAGCGATAATTTTTGAGATAGTTATTAAAACTGTTTAAAGGTTGTCAAACGTTGTTTCTCGTTGTATATCCTTTAATTCTAGAGTTAAATTGATAAATAACGTGTACGAATATGTTTAACGCATTTGTTTTGGTTACTCGACGTCTCCGTTCTCGTGTAGCCTACATATTGCGTTTTTTTTTTTAATTTGCTTACCGGGCTAAAGGTTAGCATGTTTAAAATACGTAAGTCGTTTTGTTCATCAAATTTAAGTAGATAACTCATCAGTTGTTTGCATCAGAGCGACAATTTTTAGATAGTTATTAAAACTGTTTAAAGGTTGTCAAACGTTGTTTCTCGTTGTATATCCTTTAATTCTAGAGTTATATTGATAAATAACGTGTACGAATTCGTTTAACGCATTTGTTTTGGTTACTCGACGTCTCCGTTCTCGTGTAGCCTACATATTGCGTTTTTTTTTTAATTTGCTTACCGGGCTAAAGGTTAGCATGTTTAAAATACGTAAGTCGTTTTGTTCATCAAATTTAAGTAGATAACTCATCAGTTGTTTGCATCAGAGCGACAATTTTTGAGATAGTTATTAAAACTGTTTAAAGGTTGTCAAACGTTGTTTCTCGTTGTATATCCTTTAATTCTAGAGTTAAATTGATAAATAACGTGTACGAATTTGTTTAACGCATTTGTTTTGGTTTCTCGACGTCTCTGTTCTCGTGTAGCCTACATATTGCGTTTTTTTTTTAATTTGCTTACCGGGCTAAAGGTTAGCATGTTTAAAATACGTAAGTAGTTTTGTTCAACAAATTTGAGTAGATAACTCATCAGTTGTTTGCATCAGAGCGACAATTTTTGAGATAGTTATTAAAACTGTTTAAAGGTTGTCAAACGTTGTTTCTCGTTGTATATCCTTTAATTCTAGAGTTAAATTGATAAATAACGTGTACGAATTTGTTTAACGTATTTGTTTTGGTTACTCGACGTCTCCGTTCTCGTGTAGCCTACATATTGCGTTTTTTTTTTAATTTGCTTACCGGGCTAAAGGTTAGCATGTTTAAAATACGTAAGTCGTTTTGTTCATCAAATTTAAGTAGATAACTCATCAGTTGTTTGCATCAGAGCGATAATTTTTGAGATAGTTATTAAAACTGTTTAAAGGTTGTCAAACGTTGTTTCTCGTTGTATATCCTTTAATTCTAGAGTTAAATTGATAAATAACGTGTACGAATTTGTTTAACGCATTTGTTTTGGTTACTCGAAGTCTCCGTTCTCGTGTAGCCTACATATTGCGTTTTTTTTTTTAATTTGCTTACCGGGCTAAAGGTTAGCATGTTTAAAATACGTAAGTCGTTTTGTTCATCAAATTTAAGTAGATAACTCATCAGTTGTTTGCATCAGAGCGACAATTTTTGAGATAGTTATTAAAACTGTTTAAAGGTTGTCAAACGTTGTTTCTCGTTGTATATCCTTTAATTCTAGAGTTATATTGATAAATAACGTGTACGAATTTGTTTAACGCATTTGTTTTGGTTACCCGACGTCTCCGTTCTCGTGTAGCCTACATATTGCGTTTTTTTTCTAATTTGCTTACCGGGCTAAAGGTTAGCATGTTTAAAATACTTAAGTCGTTCTGTTCATCAAATTTAAGTAGATAACTCATCAGTTGTTTCCATCAGAGCGACAATTTTTGAGATAGTTATTAAAACTGTTTAAAGGTTGTCAAACGTTGTTTCTCGTTGTATATCCTTTAATTCTAGAGTTAAATTGATAAATAACGTGTACGAATTTGTATAACGCATTTGTTTTGGTTACTCGACGTCTCTGTTCTCGTGTAGCCTACATATTGCGTTTTTTTTTTTAATTTGCTTACCGGGCTAAAGGTTAGCATGTTTAAAATACGTAAGTCGTTTTGTTCATCAAATTTAAGTAGATAACTCATCAGTTGTTTGCATCAGAGCGACAATTTTTGAGATAGTTATTAAAACTGTTTAAAGGTTGTCAAACGTTGTTTCTCGTTGTATATCCTTTAATTCTAGAGTTAAATTGATAAATAACGCATTTGTTTAACGCATTTGTTTTGGTTACTCGACGTCTCCGTTCTCGTGTAGCCTACATATTGCGTTTTTTTTTTTTTAATTTGCTTACCGGGCTAAAGGTTAGCATGTTTAAAATACGTAAGTCGTTTTGTTCATCAAATTTAAGTAGATAACTCATCAATTGTTTGCATCAGAGCGACAATTTTTGAGATAGTTATTAAAACTGTTTAAAGGTTGTCAAACGTTGTTTCTCGTTGTATATCCTTTAATTCAAGAGTTAAATTGATAAATAACGTGTACGAATTTGTTTAACGCATTTGTTTTGGTTACTCGACGTATCCGTTCTCGTGTAGCCTACATATTGCGTTTTTTTTTAAATTTGCTTACCGGGCTAAAGGTTAGCATGTTTAAAATACGTAAGTCGTTTTGTTCAACAAATTTAAGTAGATAACTCATCAGTTGTTTGCATCAGAGCGACAATTTTTGAGATAGTTATTAAAACTGTTTAAAGGTTGTCAAACGTTGTTTCTCGTTGTATATCCTTTAATTCTAGAGTTAAATTGATAAATAACGTGTACGAATTTGTTTATCGCATTTGTTTTGGTTACTCGACGTCTCCGTTCTCGTGTAGCCTACATATTGCGTTTTTTTTTTAATTTGCTTACCGGGCTAAAGGTTAGCATGCTTAAAATACGTAAGTCGTTTTGTTCATCAAATTTAAGTAGATAACTCATCAGTTGTTTGCATCAGAGCGATAATTTTTGAGATAGTTATTAAAACTGTTTAAAGGTTGTCAAACGTTTTTTCTCGTTGTATATCCTTTAATTCTAGAGTTAAATTGATAAATAACGTGTACGAATTTGTTTAACGCATTTGTTTTGGTTACTCGACGTATCCGTTCTCGTGTAGCCTACATATTGCGTTTTTTTTTAAATTTGCTTACCGGGCTAAAGGTTAGCATGTTTAAAATACGTAAGTCGTTTTGTTCAACAAATTTAAGTAGATAACTTATCAGTTGTTTGCATCAGAGCGACAATTTTTGAGATAGTTATTAAAACTGTTTAAAGGTTGTCAAACGTTGTTTCTCGTTGTATATCCTTTAATTCAAGAGTTAAATTGATAAATAACGTGTACGAATTTGTTTAACGCATTTGTTTTGGTTACTCGACGTCTCCGTTCTCGTGTAGCCTACATATTGCGTTTTTTTTTTAATTTGCTTACCGGGCTAAAGGTTAGCATGCTTAAAATACGTAAGTCGTTTTGTTCATCAAATTTAAGTAGATAACTCATCAGTTGTTTGCATCAGAGCGATAATTTTTGAGATAGTTATTAAAACTGTTTAAAGGTTGTCAAAAGTTGTTTCTCGTTGTATATCCTTTAATTCTAGAGTTAAATTGATAAATAACGTGTACGAATTTGTTTATCGCATTTGTTTTGGTTACTCGACGTCTCCGTTCTCGTGTAGCCTACATATTGCGTTTTTTTTTTTAATTTGCTTACCGGGCTAAAGGTTAGCATGTTTAAAATACGTAAGTCGTTTTGTTCATCAAATTTAAGTAGATAACTCATCAGTTGTTTGCATCAGAGCGACAATTTTTGAGATAGTTATTAAAACTGTTTAAAGGTTGTCAAACGTTTTTTCTCGTTGTATATCCTTTAATTCTAGAGTTAAATTGATAAATAACGTGTACGAATTTGTTTAACGCATTTGTTTTGGTTATTCGACGTCTGCGTTCTCGTGTAGCCTACATATTGCGTTTTTTTTTAATTTGCTTACCGGGCTAAAGGTTAGCATGTTTAAAATACGTAAGTCGTTTTGTTCATCAAATTTAAGTAGATAACTCATCAGTTGTTTGCATCAGAGCGACAATTTTTGAGATAGTTATTAAAACTGTTTAAAGGTTGTCAAACGTTGTTTCTCGTTGTATATCCTTTAATTCTAGAGTTAAATTGATAAATAACGTGTACGAATTTGTTTAACGCATTTGTTTTGGTTACTCGACGTCTCTGTTCTCGTGTAGCCTACATATTGCGTTTTTTTTTAATTTGCTTACCGGGCTGAAGGTTAGCATGTTTAAAATACGTAAGTCGTTTTGTTCATCAAATTTAAGTAGATAACTCATCAGTTGTTTGCATCAGAGCGACAATTTTTGAGATAGTTATTAAAACTGTTTAAAGGTTGTCAAACGTTGTTTCTCGTTGTATATCCTTTAATTCTAGAGTTAAATTGATAAATAACGTGTACGAATTTGTTTAACGCATTTGTTTTGGTTACTCGACGTCTCTGTTCTCGTGTAGCCTACATATTGCGTTTTTTTTTTAATTTGCTTACCGGGCTAAAGGTTAGCATGTTTAAAATACGTAAGTCGTTTTGTTCATCAAATTTAAGTAGATAACTCATCAGTTGTTTGCATCAGAGCGACAATTTTTGAGATAGTTATTAAAACTGTTTAAAGGTTGTCAAACGATGTTTCTCGTTGTATATCCTTTAATTCTAGAGTTAAATTGATAAATAACGTGTACGAATTTGTTTAACGTATTTGTTTTGGTTACTCGACGTCTCCGTTCTCGTGTAGCCTACATATTGCGTTTTTTTTTTAATTTGCTTACCGGGCTAAAGGTTAGCATGTTTAAAATACGTAAGTCGTTTTGTTCATCAAATTTAAGTAGATAACTCATCAGTTGTTTGCATCAGAGCGACAATTTTTGAGATAGTTATTAAAACTGTTTAAAGGTTGTCAAACGTTGTTTCTCGTTGTATATCCTTTAATTCTAGAGTTAAATTGATAAATAACTTGTACGAATTTGTTTAACGCATTTGTTTTGGTTACTCGACGTCTCCGTTCTCGTGTATCCTACATAATGCGTTTTTTTTTTTTAATTTGCTTACCGGGCTAAAGGTTAGCATGTTTAAAATACGTAAGTCGTTTTGTTCAACAAATTTGAGTAGATAACTCAGCAGTTGTTTGCATCAGAGCGACAATTTTTGAGATAGTTATTAAAACTGTTTAAAGGTTGTCAAACGTTGTTTCTCGTTGTATATCCTTTAATTCTAGAGTTAAATTGATAAATAACGTGTACGAATTTGTTTAACGCATTTGTTTTGGTTACTCGACGTCTCCGTTCTCGTGTAGCCTACATATTGCGTTTTTTTTTTTTAATTTGCTTACCGGGCTAAAGGTTAGCATGTTTAAAATACGTAAGTCGTTTTGTTCAACAAATTTGAGTAGATAACTCAGCAGTTGTTTGCATCAGAGCGACAATTTTTGAGATAGTTATTAAAACTGTTTAAAGGTTGTCAAACGTTGTTTCTCGTTGTATATCCTTTAATTCTAGAGTTAAATTGATAAATAACTTGTACGAATTTGTTTAACGCATTTGTTTTGGTTACTCGACGTCTCCGTTCTCGTGTAGCCTACATATTGCGTTTTTTTTTAAATTTGCTTACCGGGCTAAAGGTTAGCATGCTTAAAATACGTAAGTCGTTTTGTTCAACAAATTTGAGTAGATAACTCAGCAGTTGTTTGCATCAGAGCGACAATTTTTGAGATAGTTATTAAAACTGTTTAAAGGTTGTCAAACGTTGTTTCTCGTTGTATATCCTTTAATTCTAGAGTTAAATTGATAAATAACGTGTACGAATTTGTTTAACGCATTTGTTTTGGTTACTCGACGTCTCCGTTCTCGTGTAGCCTACATATTGCGTTTTTTTTTTTTAATTTGCTTACCGGGCTAAAGGTTAGCATGCTTAAAATACGTAGGTCGTTTTGTTCAACAAATTTAAGTAGATAACTCATCAGTTGTTTGCATCAGAGCGACAATTTTTGAGATAGTTATTAAAACTGTTTAAAGGTTGTCAAACGTTGTTTCTCGTTGTATATCCTTTAATTCTAGAGTTAAATTGATAAATAACGTGTACGAATTTGTTTAACGCATTTGTTTTGGTCACTCGACGTCTCCGCTCTCGTGTAGCCTACATATTGCGTTTTATTTTTTAATTTGCTTACCGGGCTAAAGGTTAGCATGTTTAAAATACGTAAGTCGTTTTGTTCATCAAATTTAAGTAGATAACTCATCAGTTGTTTGCATCAGAGCGACAATTTTTGAGATAGTTATTAAAACTGTTTAAAGGTTGTCAAACGTTGTTTCTCGTTGTATATCCTTTAATTCTAGAGTTAAATTGATAAATAACGTGTACGAATTTGTTTAACGCATTTGTTTTGGTTACTCGACGTCTCTGTTCTCGTGTAGCCTACATATTGCGTTTTTTTTTTAATTTGCTTACCGGGCTAAAGGTTAGCATGTTTAAAATACGTAAGTAGTTTTGTTCAACAAATTTGAGTAGATAACTCATCAGTTGTTTGCATCAGAGCGACAATTTTTGAGATAGTTATTAAAACTGTTTAAAGGTTGTCAAACGTTGTTTCTCGTTGTATATCCTTTAATTCTAGAGTTAAATTGATAAATAACGTGTAGGAATTTGTTTAACGTATTTGTTTTGGTTACTCGACGTCTCCGTTCTCGTGTAGCCTACATATTGCGTTTTTTTTTTTAATTTGCTTACCGGGCTAAAGGTTAGCATGTTTAAAATACGTAAGTCGTTTTGTTCATCAAATTTAAGTAGATAACTCATCAGTTGTTTGCATCAGAGCGATAATTTTTGAGATAGTTATTAAAACTGTTTAAAGGTTGTCAAACGTTGTTTCTCGTTGTATATCCTTTAATTCTAGAGTTAAATTGATAAATAACGTGTACGAATATGTTTAACGCATTTGTTTTGGTTACTCGACGTCTCCGTTCTCGTGTAGCCTACATATTGCGTTTTTTTTTTTAATTTGCTTACCGGGCTAAAGGTTAGCATGTTTAAAATACGTAAGTCGTTTTGTTCATCAAATTTAAGTAGATAACTCATCAGTTGTTTGCATCAGAGCGACAATTTTTAGATAGTTATTAAAACTGTTTAAAGGTTGTCAAACGTTGTTTCTCGTTGTATATCCTTTAATTCTAGAGTTATATTGATAAATAACGTGTACGAATTTGTTTAACGCATTTGTTTTGGTTACTCGACGTCTCCGTTCTCGTGTAGCCTACATATTGCGTTTTTTTTTTAATTTGCTTACCGGGCTAAAGGTTAGCATGTTTAAAATACGTAAGTCGTTTTGTTCATCAAATTTAAGTAGATAACTCATCAGTTGTTTCCATCAGAGCGACAATTTTTGAGATAGTTATTAAAACTGTTTAAAGGTTGTCAAACGTTGTTTCTCGTTGTATATCCTTTAATTCTAGAGTTAAATTGATAAATAACGTGTACGAATTTGTATAACGCATTTGTTTTGGTTACTCGACGTCTCTGTTCTCGTGTAGCCTACATATTGCGTTTTTTTTTTTAATTTGCTTACCGGGCTAAAGGTTAGCATGTTTAAAATACGTAAGTCGTTTTGTTCATCAAATTTAAGTAGATAACTCATCAGTTGTTTGCATCAGAGCGACAATTTTTGAGATAGTTATTAAAACTGTTTAAAGGTTGTCAAACGTTGTTTCTCGTTGTATATCCTTTAATTCTAGAGTTAAATTGATAAATAACGTGTACGAATTTGTTTAACGCATTTGTTTTGGTTACTCGACGTCTCCGTTCTCGTGTAGCCTACATATTGCGTTTTTTTTTTTTTTTAATTTGCTTACCGGGCTAAAGGTTAGCATGTTTAAAATACGTAAGTCGTTTTGTTCATCAAATTTAAGTAGATAACTCATCAGTTGTTTGCATCAGAGCGACAATTTTTGAGATAGTTATTAAAACTGTTTAAAGTTTGTCAAACGTTGTTTCTCGTTGTATATCCTTTAATTCTAGAGTTAAATTGATAAATAACATGTAGGAATTTGTTTAACGCATTTGTTTTGGTTACTCGACGTCTCCGTTCTCGTGTAGCCTACATATTGCGTTTTTTTTTAAATTTGCTTACCGGGCTAAAGGTTAGCATGTTTAAAATACGTAAGTCGTTTTGTTCAACAAATTTAAGTAGATAACTCATCAGTTGTTTGCATCAGAGCGATAATTTTTGAGATAGTTATTAAAACTGTTTAAAGGTTGTCAAACGTTGTTTCTCGTTGTATATCCTTTAATTCTAGAGTTAAATTGATAAATAACGTGTACGAATTTGTTTAACGCATTTGTTTTGGTTACTCGACGTCTCCGTTCTCGTGTAGCCTACGTATTGCGTTTTTTTTTTAATTTGCTTACCGGGCTAAAGGTTAGCATGCTTAAAATACGTAAGTCGTTTTGTTCATCAAATTTAAGTAGATAACTCATCAGTTGTTTGCATCAGAGCGATAATTTTTGAGATAGTTATTAAAACTGTTTAAAGGTTGTCAAAAGTTGTTTCTCGTTGTATATCCTTTAATTCTAGAGTTAAATTGATAAATAGCGTGTACGAATTTGTTTATCGCATTTGTTTTGGTTACTCGACGTCTCCGTTCTCGTGTAGCCTACATATTGCGTTTTTTTTTTAATTTGCTTACCGGGCTAAAGGTTAGCATGCTTAAAATACGTAAGTCGTTTTGTTCATCAAATTTAAGTAGATAACTCATCAGTTGTTTGCATCAGAGCGATAATTTTTGAGATAGTTATTAAAACTGTTTAAAGGTTGTCAAAAGTTGTTTCTCGTTGTATATCCTTTAATTCTAGAGTTAAATTGATAAATAGCGTGTACGAATTTGTTTATCGCATTTGTTTTGGTTACTCGACTTCTCCGTTCTCGTGTAGCCTACATATTGCGTTTTTTTTTTAATTTGCTTACCGGGCTAAAGGTTAGCATGCTTAAAATACGTAGGTCGTTTTGTTCATCAAATTTAAGTAGATAACTCATCAGTTGTTTGCATCAGAGCGATAATTTTTGAGATAGTTATTAAAACTGTTTAAAGGTTGTCAAAAGTTGTTTCTCGTTGTATATCCTTTAATTCTAGAGTTAAATTGATAAATAGCGTGTACGAATTTGTTTATCGCATTTGTTTTGGTTACTCGACGTCTCCGTTCTCGTGTAGCCTACATATTGCGTTTTTTTTTTTAATTTGCTTACCGGGCTAAAGGTTAGCATGTTTAAAATACGTAAGTCGTTTTGTTCATCAAATTTAAGTAGATAACTCATCAGTTGTTTGCATCAGAGCGACAATTTTTGAGATAGTTATTAAAACTGTTTAAAGGTTGTCAAACGTTTTTTCTCGTTGTATATCCTTTAATTCTATAGTTAAATTGATAAATAACGTGTACGAATTTGTTTAACGCATTTGTTTTGGTTATTCGACGTCTGCGTTCTCGTGTAGCCTACATATTGCGTTTTTTTTTAATTTGCTTACCGGGCTAAAGGTTAGCATGTTTAAAATACGTAAGTCGTTTTGTTAATCAAATTTAAGTAGATAACTCATCAGTTGTTTGCATCAGAGCGACAATTTTTGAGATAGTTATTAAAACCGTTTAAAGGTTGTCAAACGTTGTTTCTCGTTGTATATCCTTTAATTCTAGAGTTAAATTGATAAATAACGTGTACGAATTTGTTTAACGCATTTGTTTTGGTTACTCGACGTCTCTGTTCTCGTGTAGCCTACATATTGCGTTTTTTTTTTAATTTGCTTACCGGGCTAAAGGTTAGCATGTTTAAAATACGTAAGTCGTTTTGTTCATCAAATTTAAGTAGATAACTCATCAGTTGTTTGCATCAGAGCGACAATTTTTGAGATAGTTATTAAAACTGTTTAAAGGTTGTCAAACGTTGTTTCTCGTTGTATATCCTTTAATTCTAGAGTTAAATTGATAAATAACGTGTACGAATTTGTTTAACGCATTTGTTTTGGTTACTCGACGTCTCTGTTCTCGTGTAGCCTACATATTGCGTTTTTTTTTTTAATTTGCTTACCGGGCTAAAGGTTAGCATGTTTAAAATACGTAAGTCGTTTTGTTCATCAAATTTAAGTAGATAACTCATCAGTTGTTTGCATCAGAGCGACAATTTTTGAGATCGTTATTAAAACTGTTTAAAGGTTGTCAAACGTTGTTTCTCGTTGTATATCCTTTAATTCTAGAGTTAAATTGATAAATAACGTGTACGAATTTGTTTAACGTATTTGTTTTGGTTACTCGTCGTCTCCGTTCTCGTGTAGCCTACATATTGCGTTTTTTTTTTAATTTGCTTACCGTGCTAAAGGTTAGCATGTTTAAAATACGTAAGTCGTTTTGTTCATCAAATTTAAGTAGATAACTCATCAGTTGTTTGCATCAGAGCGACAATTTTTGAGATAGTTATTAAAACTGTTTAAAGGTTGTCAAACGTTGTTTCTCGTTGTATATCCTTTAATTCTAGAGTTAAATTGATAAATAACGTGTACGAATTTGTTTAACGTATTTGTTTTGGTTACTCGTCGTCTCCGTTCTCGTGTAGCCTACATATTGCGTTTTTTTTTTAATTTGCTTACCGTGCTAAAGGTTAGCATGTTTAAAATACGTAAGTCGTTTTGTTCATCAAATTTAAGTAGATAACTCATCAGTTGTTTGCATCAGAGCGACAATTTTTGAGATAGTTATTAAAACTGTTTAAAGGTTGTCAAACGTTGTTTCTCGTTGTATATCCTTTAATTCTAGAGTTAAATTGATAAATAACTTGTACGAATTTGTTTAACGCATTTGTTTTGGTTACTCGACGTCTCCGTTCTCGTGTAGCCTACATATTGCGTTTTTTTTTTTAATTTGCTTACCGGGCTAAAGGTTAGCATGTTTAAAATACGTAAGTCGTTTTGTTCAACAAATTTGAGTAGATAACTCAGCAGTTGTTTGCATCAGAGCGACAATTTTTGAGATAGTTATTAAAACTGTTTAAAGGTTGTCAAACGTTGTTTCTCGTTGTATATCCTTTAATTCTAGAGCTAAATTGATAAATAACTTGTACGAATTTGTTTAACGCATTTGTTTTGGTTACTCGACGTCTCCGTTCTCGTGTAGTCTACATATTGCGTTTTTTTTTAAATTTGCTTACCGGGCTAAAGGTTAGCATGCTTAAAATACGTAAGTCGTTTTGTTCAACAAATTTGAGTAGATAACTCAGCAGTTGTTTGCATCAGAGCGACAATTTTTGAGATAGTTATTAAAACTGTTTAAAGGTTGTCAAACGTTGTTTCTCGTTGTATATCCTTTAATTCTAGAGTTAAATTGATAAATAACGTGTACGAATTTGTTTAACGCATTTGTTTTGGTTACTCGACGTCTCCGTTCTCGTGTAGCCTACATATTGCGTTTTTTTTTTTAATTTGCTTACCGGGCTAAAGGTTAGCATGCTTAAAATACGTAGGTCGTTTTGTTCAACAAATTTAAGTAGATAACTCATCAGTTGTTTGCATCAGAGCGACAATTTTTGAGATAGTTATTAAAACTGTTTAAAGGTTGTCAAACGTTGTTTCTCGTTGTATATCCTTTAATTCTAGAGTTAAATTGATAAATAACGTGTACGAATTTGTTTACCGCATTTGTTTTGGTCACTCGACGTCTCCGTTCTCGTGTAGCCTACATATTGCGTTTTATTTTTTAATTTGCTTACCGGGCTAAAGGTTAGCATGTTTAAAATACGTAAGTCGTTTTGTTCATCAAATTTAAGTAGATAACTCATCAGTTGTTTGCATCAGAGCGACAATTTTTGAGATAGTTATTAAAACTGTTTAAAGGTTGTCAAACGTTGTTTCTCGTTGTATATCCTTTAATTCTAGAGTTAAATTGATAAATAACGTGTACGAATTTGTTTAACGCATTTGTTTTGGTTACTCGACGTCTCTGTTCTCGTGTAGCCTACATATTGCGTTTTTTTTTTAATTTGCTTACCGGGCAAAAGGTTAGCATGTTTAAAATACGTAAGTAGTTTTGTTCAACAAATTTGAGTAGATAACTCATCAGTTGTTTGCATCAGAGCGACAATTTTTGAGATAGTTATTAAAACTGTTTAAAGGTTGTCAAACGTTGTTTCTCGTTGTATATCCTTTAATTCTAGAGTTAAATTGATAAATAACGTGTAGGAATTTGTTTAACGTATTTGTTTTGGTTACTCGACGTCTCCGTTCTCGTGTAGCCTACATATTGCGTTTTTTTTTTAATTTGCTTACCGGGCTAAAGGTTAGCATGTTTAAAATACGTAAGTCGTTTTGTTCATCAAATTTAAGTAGATAACTCATCAGTTGTTTGCATCAGAGCGATAATTTTTGAGATAGTTATTAAAACTGTTTAAAGGTTGTCAAACGTTGTTTCTCGTTGTATATCCTTTAATTCTAGAGTTAAATTGATAAATAACGTGTACGAATATGTTTAACGCATTTGTTTTGGTTACTCGACGTCTCCGTTCTCGTGTAGCCTACATATTGCGTTTTTTTTTTTAATTTGCTTACCGGGCTAAAGGTTAGCATGTTTAAAATACGTAAGTCGTTTTGTTCATCAAATTTAAGTAGATAACTCATCAGTTGTTTCCATCAGAGCGACAATTTTTGAGATAGTTATTAAAACTGTTTAAAGGTTGTCAAACGTTGTTTCTCGTTGTATATCCTTTAATTCTAGAGTTAAATTGATAAATAACGTGTACGAATTTGTATAACGCATTTGTTTTGGTTACTCGACGTCTCTGTTCTCGTGTAGCCTACATATTGCGTTTTTTTTTTTAATTTGCTTACCGGGCTAAAGGTTAGCATGTTTAAAATACGTAAGTCGTTTTGTTCATCAAATTTAAGTAGATAACTCATCAGTTGTTTGCATCAGAGCGACAATTTTTGAGATAGTTATTAAAACTGTTTAAAGGTTGTCAAACGTTGTTTCTCGTTGTATATCCTTTAATTCTAGAGTTAAATTGATAAATAACGTGTACGAATTTGTTTAACGCATTTGTTTTGGTTACTCGACGTCTCCGTTCTCGTGTAGCCTACATATTGCGTTTTTTTTTTTTTTAATTTGCTTACCGGGCTAAAGGTTAGCATGTTTAAAATACGTAAGTCGTTTTGTTCATCAAATTTAAGTAGATAACTCATCAGTTGTTTGCATCAGAGCGACAATTTTTGAGATAGTTATTAAAACTGTTTAAAGGTTGTCAAACGTTGTTTCTCGTTGTATATCCTTTAATTCTAGAGTTAAATTGATAAATAACGTGTAGGAATTTGTTTAACGCATTTGTTTTGGTTACTCGACGTCTCCGTTCTCGTGTAGCCTACATATTGCGTTTTTTTTTAAATTTGCTTACCGGGCTAAAGGTTAGCATGTTTAAAATACGTAAGTCGTTTTGTTCAACAAATTTAAGTAGATAACTCATCAGTTGTTTGCATCAGAGCGACAATTTTTGAGATAGTTATTAAAACTGTTTAAAGGTTGTCAAACGTTGTTTCTCGTTGTATATCCTTTAATTCTAGAGTTAAATTGATAAATAACGTGTACGAATTTGTTTAACGCATTTGTTTTGGTTACTCGACGTCTCCGTTCTCGTGTAGCCTACATATTGCGTTTTTTTTTTAATTTGCTTACCGGGCTAAAGGTTAGCATGCTTAAAATACGTAAGTCGTTTTGTTCATCAAATTTAAGTAGATAACTCATCAGTTGTTTGCATCAGAGCGATAATTTTTGAGATAGTTATTAAAACTGTTTAAAGGTTGTCAAAAGTTGTTTCTCGTTGTATATCCTTTAATTCTAGAGTTAAATTGATAAATAACGTGTACGAATTTGTTTAACGCATTTGTTTTGGTTACTCGACGTCTCCGTTCTCGTGTAGCCTACATATTGCGTTTTTTTTTTAATTTGCTTACCGGGCTAAAGGTTGGCATGTTTAAAATACGTAAGTCGTTTTGTTAATCAAATTTAAGTAGATAACTCATCAGTTGTTTGCATCAGAGCGACAATTTTTGAGATAGTTATTAAAACTGTTTAAAGGTTGTCAAACGTTTTTTCTCGTTGTATATCCTTTAATTGTAGAGTTAAATTGATAAATAACGTGTACGAATTTGTTTAACGCATTTGTTTTGGTTATTCGACGTCTGCGTTCTCGTGTAGCCTACATATTGCGTTTTTTTTTTAATTTGCTTACCGGGCTAAAGGTTAGCATGTTTAAAATACGTAAGTCGTTTTGTTCATCAAATTTAAGTAGATAACTCATCAGTTGTTTGCATCAGAGCGACAATTTTTGAGATAGTTATTAAAACTGTTTAAAGGTTGTCAAACGTTGTTTCTCGTTGTATATCCTTTAATTCTAGAGTTAAATTGATAAATAACGTGTACGAATTTGTTTAACGCATTTGTTTTGGTTACTCGACGTCTCTGTTCTCGTGTAGCCTACATATTGCGTTTTTTTTTTTTAATTTGCTTACCGGGCTAAAGGTTAGCATGTTTAAAATACGTAAGTCGTTTTGTTCATCAAATTTAAGTAGATAACTCATCAGTTGTTTGCATCAGAGCGACAATTTTTGAGATAGTTATTAAAACTGTTTAAAGGTTGTCAAACGTTGTTTCTCGTTGTATATCCTTTAATTCTAGAGTTAAATTGATAAATAACGTGTACGAATTTGTTTAACGTATTTGTTTTGGTTACTCGACGTCTCCGTTCTCGTGTAGCCTACATATTGCGTTTTTTTTTTAATTTGCTTACCGGGCTAAAGGTTAGCATGTTTAAAATACGTAAGTCGTTTTGTTCATCAAACTTAAGTAGATAACTCATCAGTTGTTTGCATCAGAGCGACAATTTTTGAGATAGTTATTAAAACTGTTTAAAGGTTGTCAAACGTTGTTTCTCGTTGTATATCCTTTAATTCTAGAGTTAAATTGATAAATAACGTGTACGAATTTGTTTAACGTATTTGTTTTGGTTACTCGACGTCTCCGTTCTCGTGTAGCCTACATATTGCGTTTTTTTTTTAATTTGCTTACCGGGCTAAAGGTTAGCATGCTTAAAATACGTAAGTCGTTTTGTTCATCAAATTTAAGTAGATAACTCATCAGTTGTTTGCATCAGAGCGATAATTTTTGAGATAGTTATTAAAACTGTTTAAAGGTTGTCAAACGTTGTTTCTCGTTGTATATCCTTTAATTCTAGAGTTAAATTGATAAATAACATGTACGAATTTGTTTAACGCATTTGTTTTGGTTACTCGACGTCTCCGTTCTCGTGTAGCCTACATATTGCGTTTTTTTTTTTTAATTTGCTTACCGGGCTAAAGGTTAGCATGTTTAAAATACGTAAGTCGTTTTGTTCAACAAATTTGAGTAGATAACTCAGCAGTTGTTTGCATCAGAGCGACAATTTTTGAGATAGTTATTAAAACTGTTTAAAGGTTGTCAAACGTTGTTTCTCGTTGTATATCCTTTAATCCTAGAGTTAAATTGATAAATAACGTGTATGAATTTGTTTAACGCATTTGTTTTGGTTACTCGACGTCTCCGTTCTCGTGTAGCCTACATATTGCGTTTTTTTTTTTTTAATTTGCTTACCGGGCTAAAGGTTAGCATGCTTAAAATACGTAAGTCGTTTTGTTCAACAAATTTGAGTAGATAACTCAGCAGTTGTTTGCATCAGAGCGACAATTTTTGAGATAGTTATTAAAACTGTTTAAAGGTTGTCAAACGTAGTTTCTCGTTGTATATCCTTTAATTCTAGAGTTAAATTGATAAATAACGTGTACGAATTTGTTTAACGCATTTGTTTTGGTTACTCGACGTCTCCGTTCTCGTGTAGCCTACATATTGCGTTTTTTTTTTTAATTTGCTTACCGGGCTAAAGGTTAGCATGTTTAAAATACGTAAGTCGTTTTGTTCATCAAATTTAAGTAGATAACTCATCAGTTGTTTGCATCAGAGCGACAATTTTTGAGATAGTTATTAAAACTGTTTAAAGGTTGTCAAACGTTGTTTCTCGTTGTATATCCTTTAATTCTAGAGTTAAATTGATAAATAACGTGTACGAATTTGTTTAACGCATTTGTTTTGGTTACTCGATGTCTCCGTTCTCGTGTAGCCTACATATTGCGTTTTTTTTTTTAATTTGCTTACCGGGCTAAAGGTTAGCATGTTTAAAATACGTAAGTCGTTTTGTTCATCAAATTTAAGTAGATAACTCATCAGTTGTTTGCATCAGAGCGACAATTTTTGAGATAGTTATTAAAACTGTTTAAAGGTTGTCAAACGTTGTTTCTCGTTGTATATCCTTTAATTCTAGAGTTAAATTGATAAATAACGTGTACGAATTTGTTTAACGCATTTGTTTTGGTTACTCGACGTCTCCGTTCTCGTGTAGCCTACATATTGCGTTTTTTTTAATTTGCTTACCGGGCTAAAGGTTAGCATGTTTAAAATACGTAAGTAGTTTTGTTCAACAAATTTGAGTAGATAACTCATCAGTTGTTTGCATCAGAGCGACAATTTTTGAGATAGTTTTTAAAACTGTTTAAAGGTTGTCAAACGTTGTTTCTCGTTGTATATCCTTTAATTCTAGAGTTAAATTGATAAATAACGTGTACGAATTTGTTTAACGCATTTGTTTGGTTACTCGACGTCTCCGTTCTCGTGTAGCCTACATATTGCGTTTTTTTTTTTAATTTGCTTACCGGGCTAAAGGTTATCATGTTTAAAATACGTAAGTCGTTTTGTTCATCAAATTTAAGTAGATAACTCATCAGTTGTTTGCATCAGAGCGACAATTTTTGAGATAGTTATTAAAACTGTTTAAAGGTTGTCAAACGTTGTTTCTCGTTGTATATCCTTTAATTCTAGATTTAAATTGATAAATAACGTGCACGAATTTGTTTAACGCATTTGTTTTGGTTACTCGACGTCTCCGTTCTCGTGTAGCCTACATATTGCGTTTTTTTTTTAATTTGCTTACCGGGCTAAAGGTTAGCATGTTTAAAATACGTAAGTAGTTTTGTTCAACAAATTTGAGTAGATAACTCATCAGTTGTTTGCATCAGAGCAACAATTTTTGAGATAGTTATTAAAACTGTTTAAAGGTTGTCAAACGTTGTTTCTCGTTGTATATCCTTTAATTCTAGAGTTAAATTGATAAATAACGTGTACGAATTTGTTTAACGTATTTGTTTTGGTTACTCGACGTCTCCGTTCTCGTGTAGCCTACATATTGCGTTTTTTTTTTTAATTTGCTTACCGGGCTAAAGGTTAGCATGTTTAAAATACGTAAGTCGTTTTGTTCATCAAATTTAAGTAGATAACTCATCAGTTGTTTGCATCAGAGCGATAATTTAGAGATAGTTATTAAAACTGTTTAAAGGTTGTCAAACGTTGTTTCTCGTTGTATATCCTTTAATTCTAGAGTTAAATTGATAAATAACGTGTACGAATTTGTTTAACGCATTTGTTTTGGTTACTCGACGTCTCCGTTCTCGTGTAGCCTACATATTGCGTTTTTTTTTTTTAATTTGCTTACCGGGCTAAAGGTTAGCATGTTTAAAATACGTAAGTCGTTTTGTTCAACAAATTTGAGTAGATAACTCAGCAGTTGTTTGCATCAGAGCGACAATTTTTGAGATAGTTATTAAAACTGTTTAAAGGTTGTCAAACGTTGTTTCTCGTTGTATATCCTTTAATTCTAGAGTTAAATTGATAAATAACTTGTACGAATTTGTTTAACGCATTTGTTTTGGTTACTCGACGTCTCCGTTCTCGTGTAGCCTACATATTGCGTTTTTTTTTTAATTTGCTTACCGGGCTAAAGGTTAGCATGCTTAAAATACGTAAGTCGTTTTGTTCAACAAATTTGAGTAGATAACTCAGCAGTTGTTTGCATCAGAGCGACAATTTTTGAGATAGTTATTAAAACTGTTTAAAGGTTGTCAAACGTTGTTTCTCGTTGTATATTCTTTAATTCTAGAGTTAAATTGATAAATAACGTGTACGAATTTGTTTAACGCATTTGTTTTGGTTACTCGACGTCTCCGTTCTCGTGTAGCCTACATATTGCGTTTTTTTTTTTAATTTGCTTACCGGGCTAAAGGTTAGCATGCTTAAAATACGTAGGTCGTTTTGTTCAACAAATTTAAGTAGATAACTCATCAGTTGTTTGCATCAGAGCGACAATTTTTGAGATAGTTATTAAAACTGTTTAAAGGTTGTCAAACGTTGTTTCTCGTTGTATATCCTTTAATTCTAGAGTTAAATTGATAAATAACGTGTACGAATTTGTTTAACGCATTTGTTTTGGTTACTCGACGTCTCCGTTCTCGTGTAGCCTACATATTGCTTTTTTTTTTTAATTTGCTTACCGGGCTAAAGGTTAGCATGTTTAAAATACGTAAGTCGTTTTGTTCATCAAATTTAAGTAGATAACTCATCAGTTGTTTGCATCAGAGCGACAATTTTTGAGATAGTTATTAAAACTGTTTAAAGGTTGTCAAACGTTGTTTCTCGTTGTATATCCTTTAATTCTACAGTTAAATTGATAAATAACGTGTACGAATTTGTTTAACGCATTTGTTTTGGTTACTCGACGTCTCCGTTCTCCTGTAGCCTACATATTGCGTTTTTTTTTTTAATTTGCTCACCGGGCTAAAGTTTAGCATGTTTAAAATACGTAAGTCGTTTTGTTCATCAAATTTAAGTAGATAACTCATCAGTTGTTTGCATCAGAGCGACAATTTTTGAGATAGTTATTAAAACTGTTTAAAGGTTGTCAAACGTTGTTTCTCGTTGTATATCCTTTAATTCTAGAGTTAAATTGATAAATAACGTGTACGAATTTGTTTAACGCATTCGTTTTGGTTACTCGACGTCTCCGTTCTCGTGTAGCCTACATATTGCGTTTTTTTTTTTAATTTGCTTACCGGGCTAAAGGTTAGCATGTTTAAAATACGTAAGTCGTTTTGTTTAACAAATTTGAGTAGATAACTCAGCAGTTGTTTGCATCAGAGCGACAATTTTTGAGATAGTTATTAAAACTGTTTAAAGGTTGTCAAACGTTGTTTCTCGTTGTATATCCTTTAATTCTAGAGTTAAATTGATAAATAACGTGTACGAATTTGTTTAACGCATTTGTTTTGGTTACTCGACGTCTCCGTTCTCGTGTAGCCTACATATTGCTTTTTTTTTTTAATTTGCTTACCGGGCTAAAGGTTAGCATGTTTAAAATACGTAAGTCGTTTTGTTCATCAAATTTAAGTAGATAACTCATCAGTTGTTTGCATCAGAGCGACAATTTTTGAGATAGTTATTAAAACTGTTTAAAGGTTGTCAAACGTTGTTTCTCGTTGTATATCCTTTAATTCTACAGTTAAATTGATAAATAACGTGTACGAATTTGTTTAACGCATTTGTTTTGGTTACTCGACGTCTCCGTTCTCGTGTAGCCTACATATTGCTTTTTTTTTTTAATTTGCTTACCGGGCTAAAGGTTAGCATGTTTAAAATACGTAAGTCGTTTTGTTCATCAAATTTAAGTAGATAACTCATCAGTTGTTTGCATCAGAGCGACAATTTTTGAGATAGTTATTAAAACTGTTTAAAGGTTGTCAAACGTTGTTTCTCGTTGTATATCCTTTAATTCTAGAGTTAAATTGATAAATAACGTGTACGAATTTGTTTAACGCATTCGTTTTGGTTACTCGACGTCTCCGTTCTCGTGTAGCCTACATATTGCGTTTTTTTTTTTAATTTGCTTACCGGGCTAAAGGTTAGCATGTTTAAAATACGTAAGTCGTTTTGTTCATCAAATTTAAGTAGATAACTCATCAGTTGTTTGCATCAGAGCGACAATTTTTGAGATAGTTATTAAAACTGTTTAAAGGTTGTCAAACGTTGTTTCTCGTTGTATATCCTTTAATTCTACAGTTAAATTGATAAATAACGTGTACGAATTTGTTTAACGCATTTGTTTTGGTTACTCGACGTCTCCGTTCTCCTGTAGCCTACATATTGCGTTTTTTTTTTTAATTTGCTCACCGGGCTAAAGTTTAGCATGTTTAAAATACGTAAGTCGTTTTGTTCATCAAATTTAAGTAGATAACTCATCAGTTGTTTGCATCAGAGCGACAATTTTTGAGATAGTTATTAAAAACTGTTTAAAGGTTGTCAAACGTTGTTTCTCGTTGTATATCCTTTAATTCTAGAGTTAAATTGATAAATAACGTGTACGAATTTGTTTAACGCATTTGTTTTGGTTACTCGACGTCTCCGTTCTCGTGTAGCCTACATATTGCGTTTTTTTTTTTTAATTTGCTTACCGGGCTAAAGGTTAGCATGTTTAAAATACGTAAGTCGTTTTGTTTAACAAATTTGAGTAGATAACTCAGCAGTTGTTTGCATCAGAGCGACAATTTTTGAGATAGTTATTAAAACTGTTTAAAGGTTGTCAAACGTTGTTTCTCGTTGTATATCCTTTAATTCTAGAGTTAAATTGATAAATAACGTGTACGAATTTGTTTAACGCATTTGTTTTGGTTACTCGACGTCTCCGTTCTCGTGTAGCCTACATATTGCTTTTTTTTTTTAATTTGCTTACCGGGCTAAAGGTTAGCATGCTTAAAATACGTAAGTCGTTTTGTTCAACAAATTTGAGTAGATAACTCAGCAGTTGTTTACATCAGAGCGACAATTTTTGAAATAGTTATTAAAACTGTTTAAAGGTTGTCAAACGTTGTTTCTCGTTGTATATCCTTTAATTCTAGAGTTAAATTGATAAATAACGTGTACGAATTTGTTTAGCGCATTTGTTTTGGTTACTCGACGTCTCCGTTCTCGTGTAGCCTACATATTGCGTTTTTTTTTTTAATTTGCTTACCGGGCTAAAGGTGAGCATGCTTAAAATACGTAGGTCGTTTTGTTCAACAAATTTAAGTAGATAACTGATCAGTTGTTTGCATCAGAGCGACAATTTTTGAGATAGTTATTAAAACTGTTTAAAGGTTGTCAAACGTTGTTTCTCGTTGTATATCCTTTAATTCTAGAATTAAATTGATAAATAACGTGTACGAATTTGTTTAACGCATTTGTTTTGGTTACTCGACGTCTCCGTTCTCGTGTAGCCTACATATTGCGTTTTTTTTTTAATTTGCTTACCGGGCTAAAGGTTAGCATGTTTAAAATACGTAAGTCGTTTTGTTCATCAAATTTAAGTAGATAACTCATCAGTTGTTTGCATCAGAGCGACAATTTTTGAGATAGTTATTAAAACTGTTTAAAGGTTGTCAAACGTTGTTTCTCGTTGTATATCCTTTAATTCTAGAGTTAAATTGATAAATAACGTGTACGAATTTGTTTAACGCATTTGTTTTGGTTACTCGACGTCTCTGTTCTCGTGTAGCCTACATATTGCGTTTTTTTTTAATTTGCTTACCGGGCTAAAGGTTAGCATGTTTAAAATACGTAAGTAGTTTTGTTCAACAAATTTGAGTAGATAACTCATCAGTTGTTTGCATCAGAGCGACAATTTTTGAGATAGTTATTAAAACTGTTTAAAGGTTGTCAAACGTTGTTTCTCGTTGTATATCCTTTAATTCTAGAGTTAAATTGATAAATAACGTGTACGAATTTGTTTAACGTATTTGTTTTGGTTACTCGACGTCTCCGTTCTCGTGTAGCCTACATATTGCGTTTTTTTTTTAATTTGCTTACCGGGCTAAAGGTTAGCATGTTTAAAATACGTAAGTCGTTTTGTTCATCAAATTTAAGTAGATAACTCATCAGTTGTTTGCATCAGAGCGATAATTTTTGAGATAGTTATTAAAACTGTTTAAAGGTTGTCAAACGTTGTTTCTCGTTGTATATCCTTTAATTCTGGAGTTAAATTGATAAATAACGTGTACGAATTTGTTTAACGCATTTGTTTTGGTTACTCGACGTCTCCGTTCTCGTGTAGCCTACATATTGCGTTTTTTTTTTAATTTGCTTACCGGGCTAAAGGTTAGCATGTTTAAAATACGTAAGTCGTTTTGTTCAACAAATTTGAGTAGATAACTCAGCAGTTGTTTGCATCAGAGCGACAATTTTTGAGATAGTTATTAAAACTGTTTAAAGGTTGTCAAACGTTGTTTCTCGTTGTATATCCTTTAATTCTAGAGTTAAATTGATAAATAACGTGTACGAATTTGTTTAACGCATTTGTTTTGGTTACTCGACGTCTCCGTTCTCGTGTAGCCTACATATTGCGTTTTTTTTTTAATTTGCTTACCGGGCTAAAGGTTAGCATGCTTAAAATACGTAGGTCGTTTTGTTCAACAAATTTAAGTAGATAACTCATCAGTTGTTTGCATCAGAGCGACAATTTTTGAGATAGTTATTAAAACTGTTTAAAGGTTGTCAAACGTTGTTTCTCGTTGTATATCCTTTAATTCTAGAGTTAAATTGATAAATAACGTGTACGAATTTGTTTAACGCATTTGTTTTGGTTACTCGACGTCTCTGTTCTCGTGTAGCCTACATATTGCGTTTTTTTTTTAATTTGCTTACCGGGCTAAAGGTTAGCATGTTTAAAATACGTAAGTAGTTTTGTTCAACAAATTTGAGTAGATAACTCATCAGTTGTTTGCATCAGAGCGACAATTTTTGAGATAGTTATTAAAACTGTTTAAAGGTTGTCAAACGATGTTTCTCGTTGTATATCCTTTAATTCTAGAGTTAAATTGATAAATAACGTGTACGAATTTGTTTAGCGTATTTGTTTTGGTTACTCGACGTCTCCGTTCTCGTGTAGCCTACATATTGCGTTTTTTTTTTAATTTGCTCACCGGGCTAAAGGTTAGCATGTTTAAAATACGTAAGTCGTTTTGTTCATCAAATTTAAGTAGATAACTCATCAGTTGTTTGCATCAGAGCGATAATTTTTGAGATAGTTATTAAAACTGTTTAAAGGTTGTCAAACGTTATTTCTCGTTGTATATCCTTTAATTCTAGAGTTAAATTGATAAATAACGTGTACGAATTTGTTTAACGCATTTGTTTTGGTTACTCGACGTCTCCGTTCTCGTGTAGCCTACATATTGCGTTTTTTTTTTTTAATTTGCTTACCGGGCTAAAGGTTAGCATGTTTAAAATACGTAAGTCGTTTTGTTCATCAAATTTAAGTAGATAACTCATCAGTTGTTTGCATCAGAGCGACAATTTTTGAGATAGTTATTAAAACTGTTTAAAGGTTGTCAAACGTTGTTTCTCGTTATATATCCTTTAATTCTAGAGTTAAATTGATAAATAACGTGTACGAATTTGTTTAACGCATTTGTTTTGGTTACTCGACGTCTCCGTTCTCGTGTAGCCTAGATATTGCGTTTTTTTTTTTAATTTGCTTACCGGGCTAAAGGTTAGCATGTTTAAAATACGTAAGTCGTTTTGTTCATCAAATTTAAGTAGATAACTCATCAGTTGTTTCCATCAGAGCGACAATTTTTGAGATAGTTATTAAAACTGTTTAAAGGTTGTCAAACGTTGTTTCTCGTTGTATATCCTTTAATTCTAGAGTTAAATTGATAAATAACGTGTACGAATTTGTTTAACGCATTTGTTTTGGTTACTCGACGTCTCTGTTCTCGTGTAGCCTACATATTGCGTTTTTTTTTTTTAATTTGCTTACCGGGCTAAAGGTTAGCATGTTTAAAATACGTAAGTCGTTTTGTTCATCAAATTTAAGTAGATAACACATCAGTTGTTTGCATCAGAGCGACAATTTTTGAGATAGTTATTAAAACTGTTTAAAGGTTGTCAAACGTTGTTTCTCGTTGTATATCCTTTAATTCTAGAGTTAAATTGATAAATAACGTGTACGAATTTGTTTAACGCATTTGTTTTGGTTACTCGACGTCTCCGTTCTCGTGTAGCCTACATATTGCGTTTTTTTTTTTTAATTTGCTTACCGGGCTAAAGGTTAGCATGTTTAAAATACGTAAGTCGTTTTGTTCATCAAACTTAAGTAGATAACTCATCAGTTGTTTGCATCAGAGCGACAATTTTTGAGATAGTTATTAAAACTGTTTAAAGGTTGTCAAAAGTTGTTTCTCGTTGTATGTCCTTTAATTCTAGAGTTAAATTGATAAATAACGTGTACGAATTTGTTTAACGCATTTGTTTTGGTTACTCGACGTCTCCGTTCTCGTGTAGCCTACATATTGCGTTTTTTTTTTTAATTTTCTTACCGGGCTAAAGGTTAGCATGTTTAAAATACGTAAGTCGTTTTGTTCATCAAATTTAAGTAGGTAACTCATCAGTTGTTTGCATCAGAGCGACAATTTTTGAGATAGTTATTAAAACTGTTTAAAGGTTGTCAAACGTTTTTTCTTGTTGTATATCCTTTAATTCTAGAGTTAAATTGATAAATAACGTGTACGAATTTGTTTAACGCATTTGTTTTGGTTACTCGACGTCTGCGTTCTCGTGTAGCCTACATATTGCGTTTTTTTTTTAATTTGCTTACCGGGCTAAAGGTTAGCATGTTTAAAATACGTAAGTCGTTTTGTTCATCAAATTTAAGTAGATAACTCATCAGTTGTTTGCATCAGAGCGACAATTTTTGAGATAGTTATTAAAACTGTTTAAAGGTTGTCAAACGTTGTTTCTCGTTGTATATCCTTTAATTCTAGAGTTAAATTGATAAATAACGTGTACGAATTTATTTAACGTATTTGTTTTGGTTACTCGACGTCTCCGTTCTCGTGTAGCCTACATATTGCGTTTTTTTTTTTAATTTGCTTACCGGGCTAAAGGTTAGCATGTTTAAAATACGTAAGTCGTTTTGTTCATCAAATTTAAGTAGATAACTCATCAGTTGTTTGCATCAGAGCTACAATTTTTGAGATAGTTATTAAAACTGTTTAAAGGTTGTCAAACGTTGTTTCTCGTTGTATATCCTTTAATTCTAGAGTTAAATTGATAAATAACGTGTACGAATTTGTTTAACGTATTTGTTTTGGTTACTCGACGTCTCCGTTCTCGTGTAGCCTACATATTGCGTTTTTTTATACTCAGTTGAGCAGAGCTCACAGAGTATATTAAGTTTGATTGGATAACGGTTGGTTGTACATATATAAAGGAATCGAGATAGATATAGACTTCCATATATCAAAATAATCAGGATCGAAAAAAAATTTGATTGAGCCATGTCCGTCCGTCCGTCCGTCCGTCCGTCCGTCCGTCCGTCCGTTAACACGATAACTTGAGTAAATTTTAAGTTATCTTGATGAAATTTGGTATGTAGGTTCCTGAGCACTCATCTCAGATCGCTATTTAAAATGAACGATATCGGACTATAACCACGCCCACTTTTTCGATATCGAAAATTTCGAAAAACCGAAAAAGTGCGATAACTCATTACAAAAGACAGATAAAGCGACGAAACTTGGTAGATAGGTTGACGCTATGACGCAGAATAGAAAATTAGTAAGATTTTGGACAATGGGCGTGGCCCCGCCCACTTTTACAAGAAGGTAATTTAAAAGTTTTGCAAGCTGTAATTTGGCAGTCGTTGAAGATATCATGATGAAATTTGGCAGGAACGTTACTACTATTACTCTATATGTGCTAAATAAAAATTAGCAAAATTGGATTAAGAACACGCCCACTTTTTAAAAAAAAAAATTTTTAAATTCAAATTTTAACAAAAAATTTAATATCTTTACTGTATATAAGTAAATTAAGTCAAAATTCAACTCCAGTAATGATATGATGCAACAAAATACAAAAATAAAAGAAAATTTCAAAATGGGCGTGGCTCCGCCCATTTTCATTTAGTTTGTCTAGAATACTTTTATTGCCATAAGTCGAACAAAAATTTACCAATCCTTCTCAAATTTGGTAGGAGCATAGATTCTATGACGGTAACTGTTCTCTGTGAAAATGGGCGAAATCGATGGAAGCCACGCCCAGTTTTTATACACAGTCCACCGTCTGTCCTTCCGCTCGGCCATTAACACAACAACTTGAGCAAAATCCGATCTATCTTTACTAAACTTAGCCCACGTACTTACCTGAGCTCACTTTTTCTTGGTATAAAAAATGGGCGAAATCTGACCATAACCACGCCCACTTTATCGATATCGAAAATTACGAAAAATGAAAAAAATGCCATATTTTCTATACCAAATACGAAAAAAGGGATGAAACATGGTAACTGGATTGGTTTATTGACGCAAAATATAACTTTGTAAAATGGGTGTGACATCTACCATATTAAGTAGAAGAAAATGAAAAAGTTCTACAAGGCGAAATCAACAGCCCTTGGAATCTTGGCAGGAATACTGTTAGTGGTACTGCATATATAAATAAATTAGCAGTACCCGACAGATGATTTTCTGGATCACCTGGTCCACATTTTGGTGGATATCACGAGAACGCCTTCACATATACATCTAAGGGCCACTCGCTTTTAAAACCCTCATTAATACCTTTAATTTGATATCCATATCGTACAAAAACATACCAGAGTCACCCCTGTCCCACCCTAATGGCGATATCTCGAAAAGGCGTCCACCTATAGAACTAATGCCCCCTCTCTCTTAAAATGCTCAGTAACACCTTTCGTTTGATACCCATATCGTACAAACCTTCTAGAGTAACCCCTGGCCCACCCTAATGGCGATATCTCGAAAAGGCGTCCACCTATAGACCTAGTGTCCACTCCCTCTTAAAATGCTCAGTAACACCTTTCGTTTGATACCCATATCGTACAAACATTCTAGAGTCACCCCTGGCCCAACCTAATGGCGATATCTCGAAAAGGCATCCACCTATAGACCTAATGCCCACTCCCTCTTAAAATGCTCAGTAACACCTTTCGTTTGATACCCATATCGTACAAACATTCTAGAGTCACCCTTGGTCCACCTTTATGGCGATATCTCGAAAAGGCGTCCACCTATAGAACTAAGGATTACTCCCTTTTAAAATACTCCTTACCACCTTTCATTTGATACCCATATCGTACAAACACATTCTAGAGTCACCCCTGGCCCACCCTAATGGCGATATCTCGAAAAGGCGTCCACCTATAGACCTAATGCCCACTCCCTCTTAAAATGCTCAGTAACACCTTTCGTTTGATACCCATATCGTACAAACATTCTAGAGTCACCCTTGGTCCACCTTTATGGCGATATCTCGAAAAGGCGTCCACCTATAGAACTAAGGATTACTCCCTTTTAAAATACTCCTTACCACCTTTCATTTGATACCCATATCGTACAAACACATTCTAGAGTCACCCCTGGCCCACCCTAATGGCGATATCTCGAAAAGGCGTCCACCTATAGACCTAATGCCCACTCCCTCTTAAAATGCTCAGTAACACCTTTCGTTTGATACCCATATCGTACAAACATTCTAGAGTCACCCTTGGTCCACCTTTATGGCGATATCTCGAAAAGGCGTCCACCTATAGAACTAAGGATTACTCCCTTTTAAAATACTCATTACCACCTTTCATTTGATACCCATATCGTACAAACACATTCTAGAGTCACCCTGGCCCACCCTAATGGCGATATCTCGAAAAGGCATCCACCTATAGACCTAATGCCCACTCCCTCTTAAAATGCTCAGTAACACCTTTCGTTTGATACCCATATCGTACAAACATTCTAGAGTCACCCTTGGTCCACCTTTATGGCGATATCTCGAAAAGGCGTCCACCTATAGAACTAAGGATTACTCCCTTTTAAAATACTCCTTACCACCTTTCATTTGATACCCATATCGTACAAACACATTCTAGAGTCACCCCTGGCCCACCCTAATGGCGATATCTCGAAAAGGCGTCCACCTATAGACCTAATGCCCACTCCCTCTTAAAATGCTCAGTAACACCTTTCGTTTGATACCCATATCGTACAAACATTCTAGAGTCACCCCTGGCCCACCCTAATGGCGATATCTCGAAAGGGCGTCCACCTATAGACCTAATGCCCACTCCCTCTTAAAATGCTCAGTAACACCTTTCGTTTGATGCACATATCGTACAAACACATTCTAGAGTCACCCCTGGCCCACCCTAATGACGATATCTCGAAAAGGCGTCCACCTATAGACCTCATGCCCACTCCCTCTTAAAATGCTCAGTAACACCTTTCGTTTGATACCCATACCGTACAAACATTCTAGAGTCACCCCTGGCCCACCCTAATGGCGATATCTCGAAAAGGCGTCCACCTATAGACCTAATGCCCACTCCCTCTTAAAATGCTCAGTAACACCTTTTATTTGATTCCCATATCGTACAAACACATTCTAGAGACACCCCTGGTCCACCTTTATGGCGATATCTCGAAACGGCGTCCACCTATGGAACTAAGGATCACTCCTTTTCAAAATACTCATTAACAGCTTTCATTTGATACCCATATCGTACAAACACATTATAGAATCACCCCTGGTCCACCTTAATGGGGACATCTCGAAAAGGCGTCCACCGATAGACCTAAGGCCCACTCCCTCTTAAAATGCTCAGTAACACCTTTCATTTGATACCCATATCGTACAAACAAATTCTAGAGTCAGCCCTGGTCTACCTTTATGGCGATATCCCTAAATGGCGTTCATCCATAGAACTATGGCCTATTCTCTCTTAAAATACTCTTTAATACCTTTCATTTGATACACATGTTATACAACCACATTCCAGGGCTACCCCAGATTGATTTTCCTTATTTTATCTCCATAGCTCTCAACTGAGTATGTTATGTTCGGTTACACCCGAACTTAGCCTTCCTTACTTGTTTTTAATTTGCTTACCGGGCTAAAGGTTAGCATGTTTAAAATACGTAAGACGTTTTGTTCAACAAATTTAAGTAGATAACTCCTCAGTTGTTTGCATCAGAGCGATAATTTTTGAGATAGTTATTAAAACTGTTTAAAGGTTGTCAAACGTTGTTTCTCGTTGTATATCCTTTAACTCTAGAGTTAAATTGATAAATAACGTGTACGAATTTGTTTAACGCATTTGTTTTGGTTACTCGACGTCTCCGTTCTCGTGTAGCCTACATATTGCGTTTTTTTTTTTAATTTGCTTACCGGGCTAAAGGTTAGCATGTTTAAAATACGTAAGTCGTTTTGTTCATCAAATTTAAGTAGATAACTCATCAGTTGTTTGCATCAGAGCGAAAATTTTTGAGATAGTTATTAAAACTGTTTAAAGGTTGTCAAACGTTGTTTCTCGTTGTATATCCTTTAATTCTAGAGTTAAATTGATAAAGAACGTGTACGAATTTGTTTAACGCATTTGTTTTGGTTACTCGACGTCTCCGTTCTCGTGTAGCCTACATATTGCGTTTTTTTTTTTAATTTGCTTACCGGGCTAAAGGTTAGCATGTTTAAAATACGTAAGTCGTTTTGTTCATCAAATTTAAGTAGATAACTCATCAGTTGTTTGCATCAGAGCGACAATTTTTGAGATAGTTATTAAAACTGTTTAAAGGTTGTCAAACGTTGTTTCTCGTTGTATATCCTTTAATTCTAGAGTTGAATTGATAAATAACGTGTACGAATTTGTTTAACGCATTTGTTTTGGTTACTCGACGTCTCCGTTCTCGTGTAGCCTACATATTGCGTTTTTTTTTAATTTGCTTACCGGGCTAAAGGTTAGCATGTTTAAAATACGTAAGTCGTTTTGTTCAACAAATTTGAGTAGATAACTCATCAGTTGTTTGCATCAGAGCGACAATTTTTGAGACAGTTATTAAAACTGTTTAAAGGTTGTCAAACGTTGTTTCTCGTTGTATATCCTTTAATTCTAGAGTTAAATTGATAAATAACGTGTACGAATTTGTTTAACGCATTTGTTTTGGTTACTCGACGTCTCCGTTCTCGTGTAGCCTACATATTGCGTTTTTTTTTTAATTTGCTTACCGGGCTAAAGGTTAGCATGTTTAAAATACGTAAGTCGTTTTGTTCAACAAATTTAAGTAGATAACTCATCAGTTGTTTGCATCAGAGCGACAATTTTTGAGATAGTTATTAAAACTGTTTAAAGGTTGTTAAACGTTGTTTCTCGTTGTATATCCTTTAATTCTAGAGTTAAATTGATAAATAACGTGTACGAATTTGTTTAACGCATTTGTTTTGGTTACTCGACGTCTCCGTTCTCGTGTAGCCTACATATTGCGTTTTTTTTTTTAATTTGCTTACCGGGCTAAAGGTTAGCATGTTTAAAATACGTAAGTCGTTTTGTTCATCAAATTTAACTAGATAACTCATCAGTTGTTTGCATCAGAGCGACAATTTTTGAGATAGTTATTAAAACTGTTTAAAGGTTGTCAAAAGTTGTTTCTCGTTGTATATCCTTTAGTTCTAGAGTTAAATTGATAAATAACGTGTACGAATTTGTTTAACGCATTTGTTTTGGTTACTCGACGTCTCTGTTCTCGTGTAGCCTACATATTGCGTTTTTTTTTTTAATTTGCTTACCGGGCTAAAGGTTAGCATGTTTGAAATACGTAAGTCGTTTTGTTCATCAAATTTAAGTAGATAACTCATCAGTTGTTTGCATCAGAGCGACAATTTTTGAGATAGTTATTAAAACTGTTTAAAGGTTGTCAAACGTTGTTTCTCGTTGTATATCCTTTAATTCTAGAGTTAAATTGATAAATAACGTGTACGAATTTGTTTAACGCATTTGTTTTGGTTACTCGACGTCTCCGTTCTCGTGTAGCCTACATATTGCGTTTTTTTTTTAATTTGCTTACCGGGCTAAAGGTTAGCATGTTTAAAATACGTAAGTCGTTTTGTTCATCAAATTTAAGTAGATAACTCATCAGTTGTTTGCATCAGAGCGATAATTTTTGATATAGTTATTAAAACTGTTTAAAGGTTGTCAAACGTTGTTTCTCGTTGTATATCCTTTAATTCTAGAGTTAACTTGATAAATAACGTGTACGAATTTGTTTAACGCATTTGTTTTGGTTACTCGACGTCTCCGTTCTCGTGTAGCCTACATATTGCGTTTTTTTTTTAATTTGCTTACCGGGCTAAAGGTTAGCATGTTTAAAATACGTAAGTCGTTTTGTTCAACAAATTTGAGTAGATAACTCAGCAGTTGTTTGCATCAGAGCGACAATTTTTGAGATAGTTATTAAAACTGTTTAAAGGTTGTCAAACGTTGTTTCTCGTTGTATATCCTTTAATTCTAGAGTTAAATTGATAAATAACGTGTACGAATTTGTTTAACGCATTTGTTTTGGTTACTCGACGTCTCCGTTCTCGTGTAGCCTACATATTGCGTTTTTTTTTTAATTAGTTTACCGGGCTAAAGGTTAGCATGTTTAAAATACGTAAGTCGTTTTGTTCAACAAATTTAAGTAGATAACTCATCAGTTGTTTGCATCAGAGCGATAATTTTTGACATAGTTATTAAAACTGTTTAAAGGTTGTCAAACGGTGTTTCTCGTTGTATATCCTTTAATTCTAGAGTTAGATTGATAAATAACGTGTACTAATATGTTTAACGCATTTGTTTTGGTTACTCGACGTCTCCGTTCTCGTGTAGCCTTCATATTGCGTTTTTTTTTAAATTTGCTTACCGGGCTAAAGGTTAGCATGTTTAAAATACGTAAGTCGTTTTGTTCAACAAATTTGAGTAGATAACTCAGCAGTTGTTTGCATCAGAGCGACAATTTTTGAGATAGTTATTAAAACTGTTTAAAGGTTGTCAAACGTTGTTTCTCGTTGTATATCCTTTAATTCTAGAGCTAAATTGATAAATAACGTGTACGAATTTGTTTAACGCATTTGTATTGGTTACTCGACGTCTCCGTTTTCGTGTAGCCTACATATTGCGTTTTTTTTTAATTAGCTTACCGGCCTAAAGGTTAGCATGTTTAAAATACGTAAGTCGTTTTGTTCAACAAATTTAAGTAGATAACTCATCAGTTGTTTGCATCAGAGCGATAATTTTTGCGATAGTTATTAAAACTGTTTAAAGGTTGTCAAACGTTGTTTCTCGTTGTATATCCTTTAATTCTAGAGTTAAATTGATAAATAACGTGTACGAATTTGTTTAACGCATTTGTTTTGGTTACTCGACGTCTCCGTTCTCGTGTAGCCTACATATTGCGTTTTTTTTTTAATTTGCTTACCGGGCTAAAGGTTAGCATGTTTAAAATACGTAAGTCGTTTTGTTCATCAAATTTAAGTAGATAACTCATCAGTTGTTTGCATCAGAGCGACAATTTTTGAGATAGTTATTAAAACTGTTTAAAGGTTGTCAAACGTTGTTTCTCGTTGCATATCCTTTAATTCTAGAGTTAAATTGATAAATAACGTGTACGAATTTGTTTAAGGCATTTGTTTTGGTTACTCGACGTCTCCGTTCTCGTGTAGCCTACATATTGCGTTTTTTTTTTAATTTGCTTACCGGGCTAAAGGTTAGCATGCTTAAAATACGTAAGTCGTTTTGTTCAACAAATCTAAGTAGATAACTCATCAGTTGTTTGCATCAGAGCGACAATTTTTGAGATAGTTATTAAAACGGTTTAAAGGTTGTCAAAAGTTGTTTCTCGTTGTATATCCTTTAATTCTAGAGTTAAATTGATAAATAACGTGTACGAATTTGTTTAACGCATTTGTTTTGGTTACTCGACGTCTCCGTTCTCGTGTAGCCTACATATTGCGTTTTTTTTTAATTTGCTTACCGGGCTAAAGGATAGCATGTTTAAAATACGTAAGTCGTTTTGTTCATCAAATTTAAGTAGATAACTCATCAGTTGTTTGCATCAGAGCGACAATTTTTGAGATAGTTATTAAAACTGTTTAAAGGTTGTCAAACGTTGTTTCTCGTTGTATATCCTTTAATTCTAGAGTTAAATTGATAAATAACGTGTACGAATTTGTTTAACGTATTTGTTTTGGTTACTCGACGTCTCCGTTCTCGTGTAGCCTACATATTGCGTTTTTTTTTTAATTTGCTTACCGGGCTAAAGGTTAGCATGCTTAAAATACGTAAGTCGTTTTGTTCAACAAATTTAAGTAGATAACTCATCAGTTGTTTGCATCAGAGCGATAATTTTCGAGATAGTTATTAAAACTGCTTAAAGGTTGTCAAACGTTGTTTCTCGTTGTATATCCTTTAATTCTAGAGTTAAATTGATAAATAACGTGTACGAATTTGTTTAACGCATTTGTGATGGTTACTCGACGTCTCCGTTCTCGTGTAGCCTACATATTGCGTTTTTTTTTTAATTTGCTTACCGGGCTAAAGGTTAGCATGTTTAAAATACGTAAGTCGTTTTGTTCAACAAATTTGAGTAGATAACTCATCAGTTGTTTGCATCAGAGCGACAATTTTTGAGATAGTTATTAAAACTGTTTAAAGGTTGTCAAACGTTGTTTCTCGTTGTATATCCTTTAATTCTAGAGTTAAATTGATAAATAACGTGTACGAATTTGTTTAACGCATTTGTTTTGGTTACTCGACGTCTCCGTTCTCGTGTAGCCTACATATTGCGTTTTTTTTTTAATTTGCTTACCGGGCTAAAGGTTAGCATGCTTAAAATACGTAAGTCGTTTTGTTCAACAAATTTAAGTAGATAACTCATCAGTTGTTTGCATCAGAGCGATAATTTTTGAGATAGTTATTAAAACTGTTAACGTTGTTTCTCGTTGTATATCCTTTAATTCTAGAGTTAAATTGATAAATAACGTGTACGAATTTGTTTAACGCATTTGTTTTGGTTACTCGACGTCTCCGTTCGCGTGTAGCCTACATATTGCGTTTTTTTTTTTAATTTGCTTACCGGGCTAAAGGTTAGCATGTTTAAAATACGTAAGTCGTTTTGTTCAACAAATTTAAGTAGATAACTCATCAGTTGTTTGCATCAGAGCGACAATTTTTGAGATAGTTATTAAAACTGTTTAAAGGTTGTCAAACGTTGTTTCTCTTTGTATATCCTTTAATTCTAGAGTTAAATTGATAAATAACGTGTACGAATTTGTTTAACGCATTTGTTTTGGTTACTCGACGTCTCCGTTCTCGTGTAGCCTACATATTGCGTTTTTTTTTTAATTTGCTTACCGGGCTAAAGGTTAGCATGTTTAAAATACGTAAGTCGTTTTGTTCAACAAATTTAAGTAGATAACTCATCAGTTGTTTGCATCAGAGCGACAATTCTTGAGATAGTTATTAAAACTGTTTAAAGGTTGTCAAACGTTGTTTCTCGTTGTATATCCTTTAATTCTAGAGTTAAATTGATAAATAACGTGTACGAATTTGTTTAATGCATTTGTTTTGGTTACTCGACGTCTCCGTTCTCGTGTAGCCTACATATTGCGTTTTTTTTTGAATTTGCTTACCGGGCTAAAGGTTAGCATGTTTAAAATACGTAAGTCGTTTTGTTCATCAAATTTAAGTAGATAACTCATCAGTTGTTTGCATCAGAGCGACAATTTTTGAGATAGTTATTAAAACTGTTTAAAGGTTGTCAAACGTTGTTTCTCGTTGTATATCCTTTAATTCTAGAGTTAAATTGATAAATAACGTGTACGAATTTGTTTAAGGCATTTGTTTTGGTTACTCGACGTCTCCGTTCTCGTGTAGCCTACATATTGCGTTTTTTTTTTAATTTGCTTACCGGGCTAAAGGTTAGCATGCTTAAAATACGTAAGTCGTTTTGTTCAACAAATCTAAGTAGATAACTCATCAGTTGTTTGCATCAGAGCGACAATTTTTGAGATAGTTATTAAAACGGTTTAAAGGTTGTCAAAAGTTGTTTCTCGTTGTATATCCTTTAATTCTAGAGTTAAATTGATAAATAACGTGTACGAATTTGTTTAACGCATTTGTTTTGGTTACTCGACGTCTCCGTTCTCGTGTAGCCTACATATTGCGTTTTTTTTTTAATTTGCTTACCGGGCTAAAGGTTAGCATGTTTAAAATACGTAAGTCGTTTTGTTCATCAAATTTAAGTAGATAACTCATCAGTTGTTTGCATCAGAGCGACAATTTTTGAGATAGTTATTAAAACTGTTTAAAGGTTGTCAAACGTTGTTTCTCGTTGTATATCCTTTAATTCTAGAGTTAAATTGATAAATAACGTGTACGAATTTGTTTAACGTATTTGTTTTGGTTACTCGACGTCTCCGTTCTCGTGTAGCCTACATATTGCGTTTTTTTTTTTAATTTGCTTACCGGGCTAAAGGTTAGCATGCTTAAAATACGTAAGTCGTTTTGTTCAACAAATTTAAGTAGATAACTCATCAGTTGTTTGCATCAGAGCGATAATTTTTGAGATAGTTATTAAAACTGCTTAAAGGTTGTCAAACGTTGTTTCTCGTTGTATATCCTTTAATTCTAGAGTTAAATTGATAAATAACGTGTACGAATTTGTTTAACGCATTTGTGATGGTTACTCGACGTCTCCGTTCTCGTGTAGCCTACATATTGCGTTTTTTTTTTAATTTGCTTACCGGGCTAAAGGTTAGCATGTTTAAAATACGTAAGTCGTTTTGTTCAACAAATTTGAGTAGATAACTCATCAGTTGTTTGCATCAGAGCGACAATTTTTGAGATAGTTATTAAAACTGTTTAAAGGTTGTCAAACGTTGTTTCTCGTTGTATATCCTTTAATTCTAGAGTTAAATTGATAAATAACGTGTACGAATTTGTTTAACGCATTTGTTTTGGTTACTCGACGTCTCCGTTCTCGTGTAGCCTACATATTGCGTTTTTTTTTTAATTTGCTTACCGGGCTAAAGGTTAGCATGTTTAAAATACGTAAGTCGTTTTGTTCATCAAATTTAAGTAGATAACTCATCAGTTGTTTGCATCAGAGCGACAATTTTTGAGATAGTTATTAAAACTGTTTAAAGGTTGTCAAACGTTGTTTCTCGTTGTATATCCTTTAATTCTAGAGTTAAATTGATAAATAACGTGTACGAATTTGTTTAACGTATTTGTTTTGGTTACTCGACGTCTCCGTTCTCGTGTAGCCTACATATTGCGTTTTTTTTTAATTTGCTTACCGGGCTAAAGGTTAGCATGCTTAAAATACGTAAGTCGTTTTGTTCAACAAATTTAAGTAGATAACTCATCAGTTGTTTGCATCAGAGCGATAATTTTTGAGATAGTTATTAAAACTGCTTAAAGGTTGTCAAACGTTGTTTCTCGTTGTATATCCTTTAATTCTAGAGTTAAATTGATAAATAACGTGTACGAATTTGTTTAACGCATTTGTGATGGTTACTCGACGTCTCCGTTCTCGTGTAGCCTACATATTGCGTTTTTTTTTTAATTTGCTTACCGGGCTAAAGGTTAGCATGTTTAAAATACGTAAGTCGTTTTGTTCAACAAATTTGAGTAGATAACTCATCAGTTGTTTGCATCAGAGCGACAATTTTTGAGATAGTTATTAAAACTGTTTAAAGGTTGTCAAACGTTGTTTCTCGTTGTATATCCTTTAATTCTAGAGTTAAATTGATAAATAACGTGTACGAATTTGTTTAACGCATTTGTTTTGGTTACTCGACGTCTCCGTTCTCGTGTAGCCTACATATTGCGTTTTTTTTTTTAATTTGCTTACCGGGCTAAAGGTTAGCATGCTTAAAATACGTAAGTCGTTTTGTTCAACAAATTTAAGTAGATAACTCATCAGTTGTTTGCATCAGAGCGATAATTTTTGAGATAGTTATTAAAACTGTTAACGTTGTTTCTCGTTGTATATCCTTTAATTCTAGAGTTAAATTGATAAATAACGTGTACGAATTTGTTTAACGCATTTGTTTTGGTTACTCGACGTCTCCGTTCGCGTGTAGCCTACATATTGCGTTTTTTTTTTTAATTTGCTTACCGGGCTAAAGGTTAGCATGTTTAAAATACGTAAGTCGTTTTGTTCAACAAATTTAAGTAGATAACTCATCAGTTGTTTGCATCAGAGCGACAATTTTTGAGATAGTTATTAAAACTGTTTAAAGGTTGTCAAACGTTGTTTCTCTTTGTATATCCTTTAATTCTAGAGTTAAATTGATAAATAACGTGTACGAATTTGTTTAACGCATTTGTTTTGGTTACTCGACGTCTCCGTTCTCGTGTAGCCTACATATTGCTTTTTTTTTTTAATTTGCTTACCGGGCTAAAGGTTAGCATGTTTAAAATACGTAAGTCGTTTTGTTCAACAAATTTAAGTAGATAACTCATCAGTTGTTTGCATCAGAGCGAAAATTTTTGAGATAGTTATTAAAACTGTTTAAAGGTTGTCAAACGTTGTTTCTCGTTGTATATCCTTTAATTCTAGAGTTAAATTGATAAATAACGTGTACGAATTTGTTTAATGCATTTGTTTTGGTTACTCGACGTCTCCGTTCTCGTGTAGCCTACATATTGCGTTTTTTTTTTGAATTTGCTTACCGGGCTAAAGGTTAGCATGTTTAAAATACGTAAGTCGTTTTGTTCATCAAATTTAAGTAGATAACTCATCAGTTGTTTGCATCAGAGCGATAATTTTTGAGATAGTTATTAAAACTGTTTAAAGGTTGTCAAACGTTGTTTCTCGTTGTATATCCTTTAATTCTAGAGTTAAATTGATAAATAACGTGTACGAATTTGTTTAACGCATTTGTTTTGGTTACTCGACGTCTCCGTTCTCGTGTAGCCTACATATTGCGTTTTTTTTTTAATTTGCTTACCGGGCTAAAGGTTAGCATGTTTAAAATACGTAAGTCGTTTTGTTCATCAAATTTAAGTAGATAACTCATCAGTTGTTTGCATCAGAGCGATAATTTTTGAGATAGTTATTAAAACTGTTTAAAGGTTGTCATACGTTGTTTCTCGTTGTATATCCTTTAATTCTAGAGTTAAATTGATAAATAACGTGTACGAATTTGTTTAACGCATTTGTTTTGGTTACTCGACGTCTCCGTTCTCGTGTAGCCTACATATTGTGTTTTTTTTTAATTTGCTTACCGGGCTAAAGGTTAGCATGCTTAAAATACGTAAGTCGTTTTGTTCAACAAATTTAAGTAGATAACTCATCAGTTGTTTGCATCAGAGCGACAATTTTTGAGATAGTTATTAAAACTGTTTAAAGGTTGTCAAACGTTGTTTCTCGTTGTATATCCTTTAATTCTAGAGTTAAATTGATAAATAACGTGTACGAATTTGTTTAACGCATTTGTTTTGGTTACACGACGTCTCCGTTCTCGTGTAGCCTACATATTGCGTTTTTTTTTTAATTTGCTTACCGGGCTAAAGGTTAGCATGCTTAAAATACGTAAGTCGTTTTGTTCAACAAATTTAAGTAGATAACTCATCAGTTGTTTGCATCAGAGCGACAATTTTTGAGATAGTTATTAAAACTGTTTAAAGGTTGTCAAACGTTGTTTCTCGTTGTATATCCTTTAATTCTAGAGTTAAATTGATAAATAACGTGTACGAATTTGTTTAACGCATTTGTTTTGGTTACTCGACGTCTCCGTTCTCGTGTAGCCTACATATTGCGTTTTTTTTTAATTTGCTTACCGGGCTAAAGGTTAGCATGTTTAAAATACGTAAGTCGTTTTGTTCAACAAATTTAAGTAGATAACTCATCAGTTGTTTGCATCAGAGCGACAATTTTTGAGATAGTTATTAAAACTGTTTAAAGGTTGTCAAACGTTGTTTCTCGTTGTATATCCTTTAATTCTAGAGTTAAATTGATAAATAACGTGTACGAATTAGTTTAACGCATTTGTTTTGGTTACTCGACGTCTCCGTTCTCGTGTAGCCTACATATTGCGTTTTTTTTTTAATTTGCTTACCGGGCTAAAGGTTAGCATGTTTAAAATACGTAAGTCGTTTTGTTCATCAAATTTAAGTAGATAACTCATCAGTTGTTTGCATCAGAGCGACAATTTTTGAGATAGTTATTAAAACTGTTTAAAGGTTGTCAAACGTTGTTTCTCGTTGTATATCCTTTAATTCTAGAGTTAAATTGATAAATAACGTGTACGAATTTGTTAACGCATTTGTTTTGGTTACTCGACGTCTCCGTTCTCGTGTAGCCTACATATTGCGTTTTTTTTTTAATTTGCTTACCGGGCTAAAGGTTAGCATGTTTAAAATACGTAAGTCGTTTTGTTCATCAAATTTAAGTAGATAACTCATCAGTTGTTTGCATCAGAGCGATAATTTTTGAGATAGTTATTAAAACTGTTTAAAGGTTGTCAAACGTTGTTTCTCGTTGTATATCCTTTAATTCTAGAGTTAAATTGATAAATAACGTGTACGAATTTGTTTAACGCATTTGTTTTGGTTACTCGACGTCTCCGTTCTCGTGTAGCCTACATATTGCGTTTTTTTTTTTTAATTTGCTTACCGGGCTAAAGGTTAGCATGTTTAAAATACGTAAGTCGTTTTGTTCATCAAATTTAAGTAGATAACTCATCAGTTGTTTGCATCAGAGCGACAATTTTTAAGATAGTTATTAAAACTGTTTAAATGTTGTCAAACGTTGTTTCTCGTTGTATATCCTTTAATTCTAGAGTTAAATTGATAAATAACGTGTACGAATTTGTTTAACGCATTTGTTTTGGTTACTCGACGTCTCCGTTCTCGTGTAGCCTACATATTGCGTTTTTTTTAATTTGCTTACCGGGCTAAAGGTTAGCATGTTTAAAATACGTAAGTCGTTTTGTTCATCAAATTTAAGTAGATAACTCATCAGTTGTTTGCATCAGAGCGACAATTTTTGAGATAGTTATTAAAACTGTTTAAAGGTTGTCAAACGTTGTTTCTCGTTGTATATCCTTTAATTCTAGAGTTAAATTGATAAATAACGTGTACGAATTTGTTTAACGCATTTGTTTTGGTTACTCGAGGTCTCCGTTCTCGTGTAGCCTACATATTGCGTTTTTTTTTTAATTTGCTTACCGGGCTAAAGGCTAGCATGTTTAAAATACGTAAGTCGTTTTGTTCATCAAATTTAAGTAGATAACTCATCAGTTGTTTGCATCAGAGCGACAATTTTTGAGATAGTTATTAAAACTGTTTAAAGGTTGTCAAACGTTGTTTCTCGTTGTATATCCTTTAATTCTAGAGTTAAATTGATAAATAACGTGTACGAATTTGTTTAACGCATTTGTTTTGGTTACTCGACGTCTCCGTTCTCGTGTAGCCTACATATTGCGTTTTTTTTTTAATTTGCTTACCGGGCTAAAGGTTAGCATGTTTAAAATACGTAAGTCGTTTTGTTCATCAAATTTAAGTAGATAACTCATCAGTTGTTTGCATCAGAGCGATAATTTTTGAGATAGTTATTAAAACTGTTTAAAGGTTGTCAAACGTTGTTTCTCGTTGTATATCCTTTAATTCTAGAGTTAAATTGATAAATAACGTGTACGAATTTGTTTAACGCATTTGTTTTGGTTACCCGACGTCTCCGTTCTCGTGTAGCCTACATATTGCGTTTTTTTTTTAATTTGCTTACCGGGCTAAAGGTTAGCATGTTTAAAATACGTAAGTCGTTTTGTTCAACAAATTTAAGTAGATAACTCATCAGTTGTTTGCATCAGAGCGACAATTTTTGAGATAGTTATTAAAACTGTTTAAAGGTTGTCAAACGTTGTTTCTCGTTGTATATCCTTTAATTCTAGAGTTAAATTGATAAATAACGTGTACGAGTTTGTTTAACGCATTTGTTTTGGTTACTCGACGTCTCCGTTCTCGTGTAGCCTACATATTGCGTTTTTTTTTTAATTTGCTTACCGGGCTAAAGGTTAGCATGTTTAAAATACGTAAGTCCTTTTGTTCATCAAATTTAAGTAGATAACTCATCAGTTGTTTGCATCAGAGCGACAATTTTTGAGATAGTTATTAAAACTGTTTAAAGGTTGTCAAACGTTGTTTCTCGTTGTATATCCTTTAATTCTAGAGTTAAATTGATAAATAACGTGTACGAATTTGTTTAACGCATTTGTTTTGGTTACTCGACGTCTCCGTTCTCGTGTAGCCTACATATTGCGTTTTTTTTTTAATTTGCTTACCGGGCTAAAGGTTAGCATGTTTAAAATACGTAAGTCGTTTTGTTCATCAAATTTAAGTAGATAACTCATCAGTTGTTTGCATCAGAGCGATAATTTTTGAGATAGTTATTAAAACTGTTTAAAGGTTGTCAAACGTTGTTTCTCGTTGTATATCCTTTAATTCTAGAGTTAAATTGATAAATAACGTGTACGAATTTGTTTAACGCATTTGTTTTGGTTACTCGACGTCTCCGTTCTCGTGTAGCCTACATATTGCGTTTTTTTTTAGTTTGCTTACCGTGCTAAAGGTTAGCATGTTTAAAATACGTAAGTCGTTTTGTTCATCAAATTTAAGTAGATAACTCATCAGTTGTTTGCATCAGAGCGATAATTTTTGAGATAGTTATCAAAACTGTTTAAAGGTTGTCAAACGTTGTTTCTCGTTGTATATCCTTTAATTCTAGAGTTAAATTGATAAATAACGTGTACGAATTTGTTTAACGCATTTGTTTTGGTTACTCGACGTCTCCGTTCTCGTGTAGCCTACATGTTGCGTTTTTTTTTTTAATTTGCTTACCGGGCTAAAGGTTAGCATGCTTAAAATACGTAAGTCGTTTTGTTCATCAAATTTAAGTAGATAACTCATCAGTTGTTTGCATCAGAGCGACAATTTTTGAGATAGTTATTAAAACTGTTTAAAGGTTGTCAAACGTTGTTTCTCGTTGTATATCCTTTAATTCTAGAGTTAAATTGATAAATAACGTGTACGAATTTGTTTAACGCATTTGTTTTGGTTACTCGACGTCTCCGTTCTCGTGTAGCCTACATATTGCGTTTTTTTTTTTTAATTTGCTTACCGGGCTAAAGGTTAGCATGCTTAAAATACGTAAGTCGTTTTGTTCATCAAATTTAAGTAGATAACTCATCAGTTGTTTGCATCAGAGCGACAATTTTTGAGATAGTTATTAAAACTGTTTATAGGTTGTCAAACGTTGTTTCTCGTTGTATATCCTTTAATTCTAGAGTTAAATTGATAAATAACGTGTACGAATTTGTTTAACGCATTTTTTTTGGTTACTCGACGTCTCCGTTCTCGTGTAGCCTACATATTGCGTTTTTTTTTTTAATTTGCTTACCGGGCTAAAGGTTAGCATGTTTAAAATACGTAAGTCGTTTTGTTCATCAAACTTGAGTAGATAACTCAGCAGTTGTTTGCATCAGAGCGACAATTTTTGAGATAGTTATTAAAACTGTTTAAAGGTTGTCAAACGTTGTTTCTCGTTGTATATCATTTAATTCTAGAGTTAAATTGATAAATAACGTGTACGAATTTGTTTAACGCATTTGTTTTGGTTACTCGACGTCTCCGTTCTCGTGTAGCCTACATATTGCGTTTTTTTTTAATTTGCTTACCGGGCTAAAGGTTAGCATGTTTAAAATACGTAAGTCGTTTTGTTCAACAAATTTGAGTAGATAACTCATCAGTTGTTTGCATCAGAGCGACAATTTTTGAGATAGTTATTAAAACTGTTTAAAGGTTGTCAAACGTTGTTTCTCGTTGTATATCCTTTAATTCTAGAGTTAAATTGATAAATAACGTGTACGAATTTGTTTAACGCATTTGTTTTGGTTACTCGACGTCTCCGTTCTCGTGTAGCCTACATATTGCGTTTTTTTTTTAATTTGCTTACCGGGCTAAAGGTTAGCATGTTTAAAATACGTAAGTCGTTTTGTTCATCAAATTTAAGTAGATAACTCATCAGTTGTTTGCATCAGAGCGACAATTTTTGAGATAGTTATTAAAACTGTTTAAAGGTTGTCAAACGTTGTTTCTCGTTGTATATCCTTTATTCTAGAGTTAAATTGATAAATAACGTGTACGAATTTGTTTAACGCATTTGTTTTGGTTACTCGACGTCTCCGTTCTCGTGTAGCCTACATATTGCGTTTTTTTTTTAATTTGCTTACCGGGCTAAAGGTTAGCATGCTTAAAATACGTAAGTCGTTTTGTTCATCAAATTTAAGTAGATAACTCATCAGTTGTTTGCATCAGAGCGACAATTTTTGAGGTAGTTATTAAAACTGTTTAAAGGTTGTCAAACGTTGTTTCTCGTTGTATGTCCTTTAATTCTAGAGTTAAATTGATAAATAACGTGTACGAATTTGTTTAACGCATTTGTTTTGGTTACTCGACGTCTCCGTTCTCGTGTAGCCTACATATTGCGTTTTTTTTTAATTTGCTTACCGGGCTAAAGGTTAGCATGTTTAAAATACGTAAGTCGTTTTGTTCAACAAATTTGAGTAGATAACTCATCAGTTGTTTGCATCAGAGCGACAATTTTTGAGATAGTTATTAAAACTGTTTAAAGGTTGTCAAACGTTGTTTCTCGTTGTATATCCTTTAATTCTAGAGTTAAATTGATAAATAACGTGTACGAATTTGTTTAACGCATTTGTTTTGGTTACTCGACGTCTCCGTTCTCGTGTAGCCTACATATTGCGTTTTTTTTTTAATTTGCTTACCGGGCTGAAGGTTAGCATGTTTAAAATACGTAAGTCGTTTTGTTCATCAAATTTAAGTAGATAACTCATCAGTTGTTTGCATCAGAGCGACAATTTTTGAGATAGTTATTAAAACTGTTTAAAGGTTGTCAAACGTTGTTTCTCGTTGTATATCCTTTAATTCTAGAGTTAAATTGATAAATAACGTGTACGAATTTGTTTAACGCATTTGTTTTGGTTACTCGACGTCTCCGTTCTCGTGTAGCCTACATATTGCGTTTTTTTTTAATTTGCTTACCGGGCTAAAGGTTAGCATTCTTAAAATACGTAAGTCTTTTTGTTCATCAAATTTAAGTAGATAACCCATCAGTTGTTTGCATCAGAGCGACAATTTCTGAGATAGTTATTAAAACTGTTTAAAGGTTGTCAAACGTTGTTTCTCGTTGTATATCCTTTAATTCTAGAGTTAAATTGATAAATAACGTGTACGAATTTGTTTAACGCATTTGTTTTGGTTACTCGACGTCTCCGTTCTCGTGTAGCCTACATATTGAGTTTTTTTTTTTAATTTGCTTACTGGGCTAAAGGTTAGCATGTTTAAAATACGTAAGTCGTTTTGTTCAACAAATTTGAGTAGATAACTCATCAGTTGTTTGCATCAGAGCGACAATTTTTGAGATAGTTATTAAAACTGTTTAAAGGTTGTCAAACGTTGATTCTCGTTGTATATCCTTTAATTCTAGAGTTAAATTGATAAATAACGTGTACGAATTTGTTTAACGCATTTGTTTTGGTTACTCGACGTCTCCGTTCTCGTGTAGCCTACATATTGCGTTTTTTTTTAATTTGCTTACCGGGCTAAAGGTTAGCATGTTTAAAATACGTAAGTCGTTTTGTTCATCAAATTTAAGTAGATAACTCATCAGTTGTTTGCATCAGAGCGACAATTTTTTAGATAGTTATTAAAACTGTTTAAAGGTTGTCAAACGTTGTTTCTCGTTGTATATCCTTTAATTCTAGAGTTAAATTGATAAATAACGTGTACGAATTTGTTTAACGCATTTGTTTTGGTTACTCGACGTCTCCGTTCTCGTGTAGCCTACATATTGCGTTTTTTTTTTAATTTGCTTACCGGGCTAAAGGTTAGCATGTTTAAAATACGTAAGTCGTTTTGTTCATCAAATTTAAGTAGATAACTCATCAGTTGTTTGCATCAGAGCGACAATTTTTGAGATAGTTATTAAAACTGTTTAAAGGTTGTCAAACGTTGTTTCTCGTTGTATATCCTTTAATTCTAGAGTTAAATTGATAAATAACGTGTACGAATTTGTTTAACGTATTTGTTTTGGTTACTCGACGTCTCCGTTCTCGTGTAGCCTACATATTGCGTTTTTTTTTTAATTTGCTTACCGGGCTAAAGGTTAGCATGCTTAAAATACGTAAGTCGTTTTGTTCAACAAATTTAAGTAGATAACTCATCAGTTGTTTGCATCAGAGCGATAATTTTTGAGATAGTTATTAAAACTGCTTAAAGGTTGTCAAACGTTGTTTCTCGTTGTATATCCTTTAATTCTAGAGTTAAATTGATAAATAACGTGTACGAATTTGTTTAACGCATTTGTGATGGTTACTCGACGTCTCCGTTCTCGTGTAGCCTACATATTGCGTTTTTTTTTTAATTTGCTTACCGGGCTAAAGGTTAGCATGTTTAAAATACGTAAGTCGTTTTGTTCAACAAATTTGAGTAGATAACTCATCAGTTGTTTGCATCAGAGCGACAATTTTTGAGATAGTTATTAAAACTGTTTAAAGGTTGTCAAACGTTGTTTCTCGTTGTATATCCTTTAATTCTAGAGTTAAATTGATAAATAACGTGTACGAATTTGTTTAACGCATTTGTTTTGGTTACTCGACGTCTCCGTTCTCGTGTAGCCTACATATTGCGTTTTTTTTTTTAATTTGCTTACCGGGCTAAAGGTTAGCATGCTTAAAATACGTAAGTCGTTTTGTTCAACAAATTTAAGTAGATAACTCATCAGTTGTTTGCATCAGAGCGATAATTTTTGAGATAGTTATTAAAACTGTTAACGTTGTTTCTCGTTGTATATCCTTTAATTCTAGAGTTAAATTGATAAATAACGTGTACGAATTTGTTTAACGCATTTGTTTTGGTTACTCGACGTCTCCGTTCGCGTGTAGCCTACATATTGCGTTTTTTTTTTAATTTGCTTACCGGGCTAAAGGTTAGCATGTTTAAAATACGTAAGTCGTTTTGTTCAACAAATTTAAGTAGATAACTCATCAGTTGTTTGCATCAGAGCGACAATTTTTGAGATAGTTATTAAAACTGTTTAAAGGTTGTCAAACGTTGTTTCTCTTTGTATATCCTTTAATTCTAGAGTTAAATTGATAAATAACGTGTACGAATTTGTTTAACGCATTTGTTTTGGTTACTCGACGTCTCCGTTCTCGTGTAGCCTACATATTGCGTTTTTTTTTTTAATTTGCTTACCGGGCTAAAGGTTAGCATGTTTAAAATACGTAAGTCGTTTTGTTCAACAAATTTAAGTAGATAACTCATCAGTTGTTTGCATCAGAGCGACAATTTTTGAGATAGTTATTAAAACTGTTTAAAGGTTGTCAAACGTTGTTTCTCGTTGTATATCCTTTAATTCTAGAGTTAAATTGATAAATAACGTGTACGAATTTGTTTAATGCATTTGTTTTGGTTACTCGACGTCTCCGTTCTCGTGTAGCCTACATATTGCGTTTTTTTTTGAATTTGCTTACCGGGCTAAAGGTTAGCATGTTTAAAATACGTAAGTCGTTTTGTTCATCAAATTTAAGTAGATAACTCATCAGTTGTTTGCATCAGAGCGATAATTTTTGAGATAGTTATTAAAACTGTTTAAAGGTTGTCAAACGTTGTTTCTCGTTGTATATCCTTTAATTCTAGAGTTAAATTGATAAATAACGTGTACGAATTTGTTTAACGCATTTGTTTTGGTTACTCGACGTCTCCGTTCTCGTGTAGCCTACATATTGCGTTTTTTTTTTAATTTGCTTACCGGGCTAAAGGTTAGCATGTTTAAAATACGTAAGTCGTTTTGTTCATCAAATTTAAGTAGATAACTCATCAGTTGTTTGCATCAGAGCGATAATTTTTGAGATAGTTATTAAAACTGTTTAAAGGTTGTCAAACGTTGTTTCTCGTTGTATATCCTTTAATTCTAGAGTTAAATTGATAAATAACGTGTACGAATTTGTTTAACGCATTTGTTTTGGTTACTCGACGTCTCCGTTCTCGTGTAGCCTACATATTGTGTTTTTTTTTAATTTGCTTACCGGGCTAAAGGTTAGCATGCTTAAAATACGTAAGTCGTTTTGTTCAACAAATTTAAGTAGATAACTCATCAGTTGTTTGCATCAGAGCGACAATTTTTGAGATAGTTATTAAAACTGTTTAAAGGTTGTCAAACGTTGTTTCTCGTTGTATATCCTTTAATTCTAGAGTTAAATTGATAAATAACGTGTACGAATTTGTTTAACGCATTTGTTTTGGTTACACGACGTCTCCGTTCTCGTGTAGCCTACATATTGCGTTTTTTTTTTTAATTTGCTTACCGGGCTAAAGGTTAGCATGCTTAAAATACGTAAGTCGTTTTGTTCAACAAATTTAAGTAGATAACTCATCAGTTGTTTGCATCAGAGCGACAATTTTTGAGATAGTTATTAAAACTGTTTAAAGGTTGTCAAACGTTGTTTCTCGTTGTATATCCTTTAATTCTAGAGTTAAATTGATAAATAACGTGTACGAATTTGTTTAACGCATTTGTTTTGGTTACTCGACGTCTCCGTTCTCGTGTAGCCTACATATTGCGTTTTTTTTTAATTTGCTTACCGGGCTAAAGGTTAGCATGTTTAAAATACGTAAGTCGTTTTGTTCAACAAATTTAAGTAGATAACTCATCAGTTGTTTGCATCAGAGCGACAATTTTTGAGATAGTTTTTAAAACTGTTTAAAGGTTGTCAAACGTTGTTTCTCGTTGTATATCCTTTAATTCTAGAGTTAAATTGATAAATAACGTGTACGAATTAGTTTAACGCATTTGTTTTGGTTACTCGACGTCTCCGTTCTCGTGTAGCCTACATATTGCGTTTTTTTTTTAATTTGCTTACCGGGCTAAAGGTTAGCATGTTTAAAATACGTAAGTCGTTTTGTTCATCAAATTTAAGTAGATAACTCATCAGTTGTTTGCATCAGAGCGACAATTTTTGAGATAGTTATTAAAACTGTTTAAAGGTTGTCAAACGTTGTTTCTCGTTGTATATCCTTTAATTCTAGAGTTAAATTGATAAATAACGTGTACGAATTTGTTTAACGCATTTGTTTTGGTTACTCGACGTCTCCGTTCTCGTGTAGCCTACATATTGCGTTTTTTTTTTAATTTGCTTACCGGGCTAAAGGTTAGCATGTTTAAAATACGTAAGTCGTTTTGTTCATCAAATTTAAGTAGATAACTCATCAGTTGTTTGCATCAGAGCGATAATTTAATTTGCTTACCGGGCTAAAGGTTAGCATGTTTAAAATACGTAAGTCGTTTTGTTCATCAAATTTAAGTAGATAACTCATCAGTTGTTTGCATCAGAGCGATAATTTTTGAGATAGTTATTAAAACTGTTTAAAGGTTGTCAAACGTTGTTTCTCGTTGTATATCCTTTAATTCTAGAGTTAAATTGATAAATAACGTGTACGAATTTGTTTAACGCATTTGTTTTGGTTACTCGACGTCTCCGTTCTCGTGTAGCCTACATATTGCGTTTTTTTTTTTAATTTGCTTACCGGGCTAAAGGTTAGCATGTTTAAAATACGTAAGTCGTTTTGTTCATCAAATTTAAGTAGATAACTCATCAGTTGTTTGCATCAGAGCGACAATTTTTGAGATAGTTATTAAAACTGTTTAAATGTTGTCAAACGTTGTTTCTCGTTGTATATCCTTTAATTCTAGAGTTAAATTGATAAATAACGTGTACGAATTTGTTTAACGCATTTGTTTTGGTTACTCGACGTCTCCGTTCTCGTGTAGCCTACATATTGCGTTTTTTTTTAATTTGCTTACCGGGCTAAAGGTTAGCATGTTTAAAATACGTAAGTCGTTTTGTTCATCAAATTTAAGTAGATAACTCATCAGTTGTTTGCATCAGAGCGACAATTTTTGAGATAGTTATTAAAACTGTTTAAAGGTTGTCAAACGTTGTTTCTCGTTGTATATCCTTTAATTCTAGAGTTAAATTGATAAATAACGTGTACGCATTTGTTTAACGCATTTGTTTTGGTTACTCGAGGTCTCCGTTCTCGTGTAGCCTACATATTGCGTTTTTTTTTTAATTTGCTTACCGGGCTAAAGGCTAGCATGTTTAAAATACGTAAGTCGTTTTGTTCATCAAATTTAAGTAGATAACTCATCAGTTGTTTGCATCAGAGCGACAATTTTTGAGATAGTTATTAAAACTGTTTAAAGGTTGTCAAACGTTGTTTCTCGTTGTATATCCTTTAATTCTAGAGTTAAATTGATAAATAACGTGTACGAATTTGTTTAACGCATTTGTTTTGGTTACTCGACGTCTCCGTTCTCGTGTAGCCTACATATTGCGTTTTTTTTTTAATTTGCTTACCGGGCTAAAGGTTAGCATGTTTAAAATACGTAAGTCGTTTTGTTCATCAAATTTAAGTAGATAACTCATCAGTTGTTTGCATCAGAGCGATAATTTTTGAGATAGTTATTAAAACTGTTTAAAGGTTGTCAAACGTTGTTTCTCGTTGTATATCCTTTAATTCTAGAGTTAAATTGATAAATAACGTGTACGAATTTGTTTAACGCATTTGTTTTGGTTACCCGACGTCTCCGTTCTCGTGTAGCCTACATATTGCGTTTTTTTTTTAATTTGCTTACCGGGCTAAAGGTTAGCATGTTTAAAATACGTAAGTCGTTTTGTTCAACAAATTTAAGTAGATAACTCATCAGTTGTTTGCATCAGAGCGACAATTTTTGAGATAGTTATTAAAACTGTTTAAAAGTTGTCAAACGTTGTTTCTCGTTGTATATCCTTTAATTCTAGAGTTAAATTGATAAATAACGTGTACGAGTTTGTTTAACGCATTTGTTTTGGTTACTCGACGTCTCCGTTCTCGTGTAGCCTACATATTGCGTTTTTTTTTTAATTTGCTTACCGGGCTAAAGGTTAGCATGTTTAAAATACGTAAGTCGTTTTGTTCATCAAATTTAAGTAGATAACTCATCAGTTGTTTGCATCAGAGCGACAATTTTTGAGATAGTTATTAAAACTGTTTAAAGGTTGTCAAACGTTGTTTCTCGTTGTATATCCTTTAATTCTAGAGTTAAATTGATAAATAACGTGTACGAATTTGTTTAACGCATTTGTTTTGGTTACTCGACGTCTCCGTTCTCGTGTAGCCTACATATTGCGTTTTTTTTTAATTTGCTTACCGGGCTAAAGGTTAGCATGTTTAAAATACGTAAGTCGTTTTGTTCATCAAATTTAAGTAGATAACTCATCAGTTGTTTGCATCAGAGCGATAATTTTTGAGATAGTTATTAAAACTGTTTAAAGGTTGTCAAACGTTGTTTCTCGTTGTATATCCTTTAATTCTAGAGTTAAATTGATAAATAACGTGTACGAATTTGTTTAACGCATTTGTTTTGGTTACTCGACGTCTCCGTTCTCGTGTAGCCTACATATTGCGTTTTTTTTTAGTTTGCTTACCGTGCTAAAGGTTAGCATGTTTAAAATACGTAAGTCGTTTTGTTCATCAAATTTAAGTAGATAACTCATCAGTTGTTTGCATCAGAGCGATAATTTTTGAGATAGTTATCAAAACTGTTTAAAGGTTGTCAAACGTTGTTTCTCGTTGTATATCCTTTAATTCTAGAGTTAAATTGATAAATAACGTGTACGAATTTGTTTAACGCATTTGTTTTGGTTACTCGACGTCTCCGTTCTCGTGTAGCCTACATGTTGCGTTTTTTTTTTAATTTGCTTACCGGGCTAAAGGTTAGCATGCTTAAAATACGTAAGTCGTTTTGTTCATCAAATTTAAGTAGATAACTCATCAGTTGTTTGCATCAGAGCGACAATTTTTGAGATAGTTATTAAAACTGTTTAAAGGTTGTCAAACGTTGTTTCTCGTTGTATATCCTTTAATTCTAGAGTTAAATTGATAAATAACGTGTACGAATTTGTTTAACGCATTTGTTTTGGTTACTCGACGTCTCCGTTCTAGTGTAGCCTACATATTGGGTTTTTTTTTTTTAATTTGCTTACCGGGCTAAAGGTTAGCATGCTTAAAATACGTAAGTCGTTTTGTTCATCAAATTTAAGTAGATAACTCATCAGTTGTTTGCATCAGAGCGACAATTTTTGAGATAGTTATTAAAACTGTTTATAGGTTGTCAAACGTTGTTTCTCGTTGTATATCCTTTAATTCTAGAGTTAAATTGATAAATAACGTGTACGAATTTGTTTAACGCATTTCTTTTGGTTACTCGACGTCTCCGTTCTCGTGTAGCCTACATATTGCGTTTTTTTTTTTAATTTGCTTACCGGGCTAAAGGTTAGCATGTTTAAAATACGTAAGTCGTTTTGTTCATCAAACTTGAGTAGATAACTCAGCAGTTGTTTGCATCAGAGCGACAATTTTTGAGATAGTTATTAAAACTGTTTAAAGGTTGTCAAACGTTGTTTCTCGTTGTATATTTTTTAACTCTAGAGTTAAATTGATAAATAACGTGTACGAATTTGTTTAACGCATTTGTTTTGGTTACTCGACGTCTCCGTTCTCGTGTAGCCTACATATTGCGTTTTTTTTTAATTTGCTTACCGGGCTAAAGGTTAGCATGTTTAAAATACGTAAGTCGTTTTGTTCATCAAATTTAAGTAGATAACTCATCAGTTGTTTGCATCAGAGCGACAATTTTTGAGATAGTTATTAAAACTGTTTAAAGGTTGTCAAACGTTGTTTCTCGTTGTATATCCTTTATTCTAGAGTTAAATTGATAAATAACGTGTACGAATTTGTTTAACGCATTTGTTTTGGTTACTCGACGTCTCCGTTCTCGTGTAGCCTACATATTGCGTTTTTTTTTTAATTTGCTTACCGGGCTAAAGGTTAGCATGCTTAAAATACGTAAGTCGTTTTGTTCATCAAATTTAAGTAGATAACTCATCAGTTGTTTGCATCAGAGCGACAATTTTTGAGGTAGTTATTAAAACTGTTTAAAGGTTGTCAAACGTTGTTTCTCGTTGTATATCCTTTATTCTAGAGTTAAATTGATAAATAACGTGTACGAATTTGTTTAACGCATTTGTTTTGGTTACTCGACGTCTCCGTTCTCTTGTAGCCTACATATTGCGTTTTTTTTTAATTTGCTTACCGGGCTAAAGGTTAGCATGTTTAAAATACGTAAGTCGTTTTGTTCAACAAATTTGAGTAGATAACTCATCAGTTGTTTGCATCAGAGCGACAATTTTTGAGATAGTTATTAAAACTGTTTAAAGGTTGTCAAACGTTGTTTCTCGTTGTATATCCTTTAATTCTAGAGTTAAATTGATAAATAACGTGTACGAATTTGTTTAACGCATTTGTTTTGGTTACTCGACGTCTCCGTTCTCGTGTAGCCTACATATTGCGTTTTTTTTTTTAATTTGCTTACCGGGCTAAAGGTTAGCATGTTTAAAATACGTAAGTCGTTTTGTTCATCAAATTTAAGTAGATAACTCATCAGTTGTTTGCATCAGAGCGACAATTTTTGAGATAGTTATTAAAACTGTTTAAAGGTTGTCAAACGTTGTTTCTCGTTGTATATCCTTTATTCTAGAGTTAAATTGATAAATAACGTGTACGAATTTGTTTAACGCATTTGTTTTGGTTACTCGACGTCTCCGTTCTCGTGTAGCCTACATATTGCGTTTTTTTTTTAATTTGCTTACCGGGCTAAAGGTTAGCATGCTTAAAATACGTAAGTCGTTTTGTTCATCAAATTTAAGTAGATAACTCATCAGTTGTTTGCATCAGAGCGACAATTTTTGAGGTAGTTATTAAAACTGTTTAAAGGTTGTCAAACGTTGTTTCTCGTTGTATGTCCTTTAATTCTAGAGTTAAATTGATAAATAACGTGTACGAATTTGTTTAACGCATTTGTTTTGGTTACTCGACGTCTCCGTTCTCGTGTAGCCTACATATTGCGTTTTTTTTTAATTTGCTTACCGGGCTAAAGGTTAGCATGTTTAAAATACGTAAGTCGTTTTGTTCAACAAATTTGAGTAGATAACTCATCAGTTGTTTGCATCAGAGCGACAATTTTTGAGATAGTTATTAAAACTGTTTAAAGGTTGTCAAACGTTGTTTCTCGTTGTATATCCTTTAATTCTAGAGTTAAATTGATAAATAACGTGTACGAATTTGTTTAACGCATTTGTTTTGGTTACTCGACGTCTCCGTTCTCGTGTAGCCTACATATTGCGTTTTTTTTTTAATTTGCTTACCGGGCTGAAGGTTAGCATGTTTAAAATACGTAAGTCGTTTTGTTCATCAAATTTAAGTAGATAACTCATCAGTTGTTTGCATCAGAGCGACAATTTTTGAGATAGTTATTAAAACTGTTTAAAGGTTGTCAAACGTTGTTTCTCGTTGTATATCCTTTAATTCTAGAGTTAAATTGATAAATAACGTGTACGAATTTGTTTAACGCATTTGTTTTGGTTACTCGACGTCTCCGTTCTCGTGTAGCCTACATATTGCGTTTTTTTTTAATTTGCTTACCGGGCTAAAGGTTAGCATTCTTAAAATACGTAAGTCTTTTTGTTCATCAAATTTAAGTAGATAACCCATCAGTTGTTTGCATCAGAGCGACAATTTCTGAGATAGTTATTAAAACTGTTTAAAGGTTGTCAAACGTTGTTTCTCGTTGTATATCCTTTAATTCTAGAGTTAAATTGATAAATAACGTGTACGAATTTGTTTAACGCATTTGTTTTGGTTACTCGACGTCTCCGTTCTCGTGTAGCCTACATATTGAGTTTTTTTTTTTTAATTTGCTTACTGGGCTAAAGGTTAGCATGTTTAAAATACGTAAGTCGTTTTGTTCAACAAATTTGAGTAGATAACTCATCAGTTGTTTGCATCAGAGCGACAATTTTTGAGATAGTTATTAAAACTGTTTAAAGGTTGTCAAACGTTGTTTCTCGTTGTATATCCTTTAATTCTAGAGTTAAATTGATAAATAACGTGTACGAATTTGTTTAACGCATTTGTTTTGGTTACTCGACGTCTCCGTTCTCGTGTAGCCTACATATTGGGTTTTTTTTTTTAATTTGCTTACCGGGCTAAAGGTTAGCATGTTTAAAATACGTAAGTCGTTTTGTTCAACAAATTTGAGTAGATAACTCATCAGTTGTTTGCATCAGAGCGACAATTTTTGAGATAGTTATTAAAACTGTTTAAAGGTTGTCAAACGTTGTTTCTCGTTGTATATCCTTTAATTCCAGAGTTAAATTGATAAATAACGTGTACGAATTTGTTTAACGCATTTGTTTTGGTTACTCGACGTCTCCGTTCTCGTGTAGCCTACATATTGCTTTTTTTTTTTAATTTGCTTACCGGGCTAAAGATTAGCATGTTTAAAATACGTAAGTCGTTTTGCTCAACAAATTTGAGTAGATAACTCATCAGTTGTTTGCATCAGAGCGACAATTTTTGAGATAGTTATTAAAACTGTTTAAAGGTTGTCAAACGTTGATTCTCGTTGTATATCCTTTAATTCTAGAGTTAAATTGATAAATAACGTGTACGAATTTGTTTAACGCATTTGTTTTGGTTACTCGACGTCTCCGTTCTCGTGTAGCCTACATATTGCGTTTTTTTTTAATTTGCTTACCGGGCTAAAGGTTAGCATGTTTAAAATACGTAAGTCGTTTTGTTCATCAAATTTAAGTAGATAACTCATCAGTTGTTTGCATCAGAGCGACAATTTTTTAGATAGTTATTAAAACTGTTTAAAGGTTGTCAAACGTTGTTTCTCGTTGTATATCCTTTAATTCTAGAGTTAAATTGATAAATAACGTGTACGAATTTGTTTAACGCATTTGTTTTGGTTACTCGACGTCTCCGTTCTCGTGTAGCCTACATATTGCGTTTTTTTTTTTAATTTGCTTACCGGGCTAAAGATTATCATGTTTAAAATACGTAAGTCGTTTTGCTCAACAAATTTGAGTAGATAACTCATCAGTTGTTTGCATCAGAGCGACAATTTTTGAGATAGTTATTAAAACTGTTTAAATGTTGTCAAACGTTTTTTCTCGTTGTATATCCTTTAATTCTAGAGTTAAATTGATAAATAACGTGTACGAATTTGTTTAACGCATTTGTTTTGGTTACTCGACGTCTCCGTTCTCGTGTAGCCTACATATTGCGTTTTTTTTTTAATTTGCTTACCGGGCTAAAGGTTAGCATGCTTAAAATACGTAAGTCGTTTTGTTCAACAAATTTAAGTAGATAACTCATCAGTTGTTTGCATCAGAGCGACAATTTTTTAGATAGTTATTAAAACTGTTTAAAGGTTGTCAAACGTTGTTTCTCGTTGTATATCCTTTAATTCTAGAGTTAAATTGATAAATAACGTGTACGAATTTGTTTAACGCATTTGTTTTGGTTACTCGACGTCTCCGTTCTCGTGTAGCCTACATATTGCGTTTTTTTTTTTAATTTGCTTACCGGGCTAAAGGTTAGCATGTTTAAAATACGTAAGTCGTTTTGTTCAACAAATTTAAGTAGATAACTCATCAGTTGTTTGCATCAGAGCGACAATTTTTGAGATAGTTATTAAAACTGTTTAAAGGTTGTCAAACGTTGTTTCTCGTTGTATATCCTTTAATTCTAGAGTTAAGTTGATAAATAACGTGTACGAATTTGTTTAACGCATTTGTTTTGGTTACTCGACGTCTCCGTTCTCGTGTAGCCTACATATTGCGTTTTTTCTTTAATTTGCTTACCGGGCTAAAGGTTAGCATGTTTAAAATACGTAAGTCGTTTTGTTCATCAAATTTAAGTAGATAACTCATCAGTTGTTTGCATCAGAGCGACAATTTTTGAGACAGTTATTAAAACTGTTTAAAGGTTGTCAAACGTTGTTTCTCGTTGTATATCCTTTAATTCTAGAGTTAAATTGATAAATAACGTGTACGAATTTGTTTAACGCATTTGTTTTGGTTACTCGACGTCTCCGTTCTCGTGTAGCCTACATATTGCGTTTTTTTTTTTTAATTTGCTTACCGGGCTAAAGGTTAGCATGTTTAAAATACGTAAGTCGTTTTGTTCATCAAATTTAAGTAGATAACTCTTCAGTTGTTTGCATCAGAGCGATAATTTTTGAGATAGTTATTAAAACTGTTTAAAGGTTGTCAAACGTTGTTTCTCGTTGTATATCCTTTAATTCTAGAGTTAAATTGATAAATAACGTGTACGAATTTGTTTAACGCATTTGTTTTGGTTACTCGACGTCTCCGTTCTCGTGTAGCCTACATATTGCGTTTTTTTTTTAATTTGCTTACCGGGCTAAAGTTTAGCATGTTTAAAATACGTAAGTCGTTTTGTTCATCAAATTTAAGTAGATAACTCATCAGTTGTTTGCATCAGAGCGATAATTTTTGAGATAGTTATTAAAACTGTTTAAAGGTTGTCAAACGTTGTTTCTCGTTGTATATCCTTTAATTCTAGAGTTAAATTGATAAATAACGTGTACGAATTTGTTTAACGCATTTGTTTTGGTTACTCGACGTCTCCGTTCTCGTGTAGCCTACATGTTGCGTTTTTTTTTTAATTTGCTTACCGGGCTAAAGGTTAGCATGTTTAAAATACGTAAGTCGTTTTGTTCATCAAATTTAAGTAGATAACTCATCAGTTGTTTGCATCAGAGCGACAATTTTTGAGATAGTTATTAAAACTGTTTAAAGATTGTTAAACGTTGTTTCTCGTTGTATATCCTTTAATTCTAGAGTTAAATTGATAAATAACGTTTACGAATTTGTTTAACGCATTTGGTTTAGTTACTCGACGTCTCCGTTCTCGTGTAGCCTACATATTGCGTTTTTTTTAATTTGCTTACCGGGCTGAAGGTTAGCATGTTTAAAATACGTAAGTCGTTTTGTTCATCAAATTTAAGTAGATAACTCATCAGTTGTTTGCATCAGAGCGACAATTTTTGAGATAGTTATTAAAACAGTTTAAAGGTTGTCAAACGTTGTTTCTCGTTGTATATCCTTTAATTCTAGAGTTAAATTGATAAATAACGTGTACGAATTTGTTTAACGCATTTGGTTTGGTTACTCGACGTCTCCGTTCTCGTGTAGCCTACATATTGCGTTTTTTTTTTGAATTTGCTTACCGGGCTAAAGGTTAGCATGCTTAAAATACGTAAGTCGTTTTGTTCAACAAATTTGAGTAGATAACTTATCAGTTGTTTGCATCAGAGCGACAATTTTTGAGATAGTTATTAAAACTGTTTAAAGGTTGTCAAACGTTGATTCTCGTTGTATATCCTTTAATTCTAGAGTTAAATTGATAAATAACGTGTACGATTTTGTTTAACGCATTTGTTTTGGTTACTCGACGTCTCCGTTCTCGTGTAGCCTACATATTGCGTTTTTTTTTTTTAATTTGCTTACCGGGCTAAAGGTTAGCATGTTTAAAATACGTAAGTCGTTTTGTTCATCAAATTTAAGTAGATAACTCATCAGTTGTTTGCATTAGAGCGACAATTTTTGAGATAGTTATTAAAACTGTTTAAAGGTTGTCAAACGTTGTTTCTCGTTGTATATCCTTTAATTCTAGAGTTAAATTGATAAATAACGGGTACGAATTTGTTTAACGCATTTGTTTTGGTTACTCGACGTCTCCGTTCTCGTGTAGCCTACATATTGCGTTTTTTTTTTAATTTGCTTACCGGGCTAAAGGTTAGCATGCTTAAAATACGTAAGTCGTTTTGTTCAACAAATTTAAGTAGATAACTCATCAGTTGTTTGCATCAGAGCGACAATTTTTGAGATAGTTATTAAAACTGTTTAAAGGTTGTCAAACGTTGTTTCTCGTTGTATATCCTTTAATTCTAGAGTTAAATTGATAAATAACGTGTACGAATTTGTTTAACGCATTTGTTTTGGTTACTCGACGTCTCCGTTCTCGTGTAGCCTACATATTGCGTTTTTTTTTTTAATTTGCTTACCGGGCTAAAGGTTAGCATGTTTAAAATACGTAAGTCGTTTTGTTCAACAAATTTAAGTAGATAACTCATCAGTTGTTTGCATCAGAGCGACAATTTTTGAGATAGCTATTAAAACTGTTTAAAGGTTGTCAAACGTTGTTTCTCGTTGTATATCCTTTAATTCTAGAGTTAAGTTGATAAATAACGTGTACGAATTTGTTTAACGCATTTGTTTTGGTTACTCGACGTCTCCGTTCTCGTGTAGCCTACATATTGCGTTTTTTTTTAATTTGCTTACCGGGCTAAAGGTTAGCATGTTTAAAATACGTAAGTCGTTTTGTTCATCAAATTTAAGTAGATAACTCATCAGTTGTTTGCATCAGAGCGACAATTTTTGAGACAGTTATTAAAACTGTTTAAAGGTTGTCAAACGTTGTTTCTCGTTGTATATCCTTTAATTCTAGAGTTAAATTGATAAATAACGTGTACGAATTTGTTTAACGCATTTGTTTTGGTTACTCGACGTCTCCGTTCTCGTGTAGCCTACATATTGCGTTTTTTTTTTTAATTTGCTTACAGGGATAAAGGTTAGCATGTTTAAAATACGTAAGTCGTTTTGTTCATCAAATTTAAGTAGATAACTCTTCAGTTGTTTGCATCAGAGCAATAATTTTTGAGATAGTTATTAAAACTGTTTAAAGGTTGTCAAACGCTGTTTCTCGTTGTATATCCTTTAATTCTAGAGTTAAATTGATAAATAACGTGTACGAATTTGTTTAACGCATTTGTTTTGGTTACTCGACGTCTCCGTTCTCGTGTAGCCTACATGTTGCGTTTTTTTTTTAATTTGCTTACCGGGCTAAAGTTTAGCATGTTTAAAATACGTAAGTCGTTTTGTTCATCAAATTTAAGTAGATAACTCATCAGTTGTTTGCATCAGAGCGATAATTTTTGAGATAGTTATTAAAACTGTTTAAAGGTTGTCAAACGTTGTTTCTCGTTGTATATCCTTTAATTCTAGAGTTAAATTGATAAATAACGTGTACGAATTTGTTTAACGCATTTGTTTTGGTTACTCGACGTCTCCGTTCTCGTGTAGCCTACATGTTGCGTTTTTTTTTTTATTTGCTTACCGGGCTAAAGGTTAGCATGTTTAAAATACGTAAGTCGTTTTGTTCATCAAATTTAAGTAGATAACTCATCAGTTGTTTGCATCAGAGCGACAATTTTTGAGATAGTTATTAAAACTGTTTAAAGGTTGTCAAACGTTGTTTCTCGTTGTATATCCTTTAATTCTAGAGTTAAATTGATAAATAACGTGTACGAATTTGTTTAACGCATTTGTTTTGGTTACTCGACGTCTCCGTTCTCGTGTAGCCTACATATTGCGTTTTTTTTTTTTTAATTTGCTTACCGGGCTAAAGGTTAGCATGCTTAAAATACGTAAGTCGTTTTGTTCATCAAATTTAAGTAGATAACTCATCAGTTGTTTGCATCAGAGCGACAATTTTTGAGATAGTTATTAAAACTTTTTATAGGTTGTCAAACGTTGTTTCTCGTTGTATATCCTTTAATTCTAGAGTTAAATTGATAAATAACGTGTACGAATTTGTTTAACGCATTTCTTTTGGTTACTCGACGTCTCCGTTCTCGTGTAGCCTACATATTGCGTTTTTTTTTTAATTTGCTTACCGGGCTAAAGGTTAGCAAATTTGAGTAGATAACTCAGCAGTTGTTTGCATCAGAGCGACAATTTTTGAGATAGTTATTAAAACTGTTTAAAGGTTGTCAAACGTTGTTTCTCGTTGTATATCCTTTAATTCTAGAGTTAAATTGATAAATAACGTGTACGAATTTGTTTAACGCATTTGTTTTGGTTACTCGACGTCTCCGTTCTCGTGTAGCCTACATATTGCGTTTTTTTTTTAATTTGCTTACCGGGCTAAAGGTTAGCATGTTTAAAATACGTAAGTCGTTTTGTTCAACAAATTTGAGTAGATAACTCATCAGTTGTTTGCATCAGAGCGACAATTTTTGAGATAGTTATTAAAACTGTTTAAAGGTTGTCAAACGTTGTTTCTCGTTGTATATCCTTTAATTCTAGAGTTAAATTGATAAATAACGTGTACGAATTTGTTTAACGCATTTGTTTTAGTTACTCGACGTCTCCGTTCTCGTGTAGCCTACATATTGCGTTTTTTTTTTAATTTGCTTACCGGGCTAAAGGTTAGCATGTTTAAAATACGTAAGTCGTTTTGTTCATCAAATTTAGGTAGATAACTCATCAGTTGTTTGCATCAGAGCAACAATTTTTGAGATAGTTATTAAAACTGTTTAAAGGTTGTCAAACGTTGTTTCTCGTTGTATATCCTTTATTCTAGAGTTAAATTGATAAACAGCGTGTACGAATTTGTTTAACGCATTTGTTTTGGTTACTCGACGTCTCCGTTCTCGTGTAGCCTACATATTGTGTTTTTTTTTTAATTTGCTTACCGGGCTAAAGATTAGCATGCTTAAAATACGTAAGTCGTTTTGTTCATCAAATTTAAGTAGATAACTCATCAGTTGTTTGCATCAGAGCGACAATTTTTGAGATAGTTATTAAAACTGTTTAAAGGTTGTCAAACATTGTTTCTCGTTGTATATCCTTTAATTCTAGAGTTAAATTGATAAATAACGTGTACGAATTTGTTTAACGCATTTGTTTTGGTTACTCGACGTCTCCGTTCTCGTGTAGCCTACATATTGCGTTTTTTTTTTTAATTTGCTTACCGGGCTAAAGGTTAGCATGCTTAAAATACGTAAGTCGTTTTGTTCAACAAATTTAAGTAGATAACTCATCAGTTGTTTGCATCAGAGCGACAATTTTTGAGATAGTTATTAAAACTGTTTAAAGGTTGTCAAACGTAGTTTCTCGTTGTATATCCTTTAATTCTAGAGTTAAATTGATAAATAACGTGTACGAATTTGTTTAACGCATTTGTTTTGGTTACTCGACGTCTTCGTTCTCGTGTAGCCTACATATTGCGTTTTTTTTTTAATTGGCTTACCGGGCTGAAGGTTAGCATGTTTAAAATACGTAAGTCGTTTTGTTCATCAAATTTAAGTAGATAACTCATCAGTTGTTTGCATCAGAGCGACAATTTTTGAGATAGTTATTAAAACTGTTTAAAGGTTGTCAAACGTTGTTTCTCGTTGTATATCCTTTAATTCTAGAGTTAAATTGATAAATAACGTGTACGAATTTGTTTAACGCATTTGTTTTGGTTACTCGACGTCTCCGTTCTCGTGTAGCCTACATATTGCGTTTTTTTTTAATTTGCTTACCGGGCTAAAGGTTAGCATTCTTAAAATACGTAAGTCGTTTTGTTCATCAAATTTAAGTAGATAACTCATCAGTTGTTTGCATCAGAGCGACAATTTTTGAGATAGTTATTAAAACTGTTTAAAGGTTGTCAAACGTTGTTTCTCGTTGTATATCCTTTAATTCTAGAGTTAAATTGATAAATAACGTGTACGAATTTGTTTAACGCATTTGTTTTGGTTACTCGACGTCTCCGTTCTCGTGTAGCCTACATATTGCGTTTTTTTTTAATTTGCTTACCGGGCTAAAGGTTAGCATTCTTAAAATACGTAAGTCGTTTTGTTCATCAAATTTAAGTAGATAACTCATCAGTTGTTTGCATCAGAGCGACAATTTTTGAGATAGTTATTAAAACTGTTTAAAGGTTGTCAAACGTTGTTTCTCGTTGTATATCCTTTAATTCTAGAGTTAAATTGATAAATAACGTGTACGAATTTGTTTAACGCATTTGTTTTGGTTACTCGACGTCTCCGTTCTCGTGTAGCCTACATATTGCGTTTTTTTTTTTAATTTGCTTACCGGGCTAAAGGTTAGCATGTTTAAAATACGTATGTCGTTTTGTTCAACAAATTTGAGTAGATAACTCATCAGTTGTTTGCATCAGAGCGACAATTTTTGAGATAGTTATTAAAACTGTTTAAAGGTTGTCAAACGTAGTTTCTCGTTGTATATCCTTTAATTCTAGAGTTAAATTGATAAATAACGTGTACGAATTTGTTTAACGCATTTGTTTTGGTTACTCGACGTCTTCGTTCTCGTGTAGCCTACATATTGCGTTTTTTTTTTAATTGGCTTACCGGGCTGAAGGTTAGCATGTTTAAAATACGTAAGTCGTTTTGTTCATCAAATTTAAGTAGATAACTCATCAGTTGTTTGCATCAGAGCGACAATTTTTGAGATAGTTATTAAAACAGTTTAAAGGTTGTCAAACGTTGTTTCTCGTTGTATATCCTTTAATTCTAGAGTTAAATTGATAAATAACGTGTACGAATTTGTTTAACGCATTTGTTTTGGTTACTCGACGTCTCCGTTCTCGTGTAGCCTACATATTGCGTTTTTTTTTAATTTGCTTACCGGGCTAAAGGTTAGCATTCTTAAAATACGTAAGTCGTTTTGTTCATCAAATTTAAGTAGATAACTCATCAGTTGTTTGCATCAGAGCGACAATTTTTGAGATAGTTATTAAAACTGTTTAAAGGTTGTCAAACGTTGTTTCTCGTTGTATATCCTTTAATTCTAGAGTTAAATTGATAAATAACGTGTACGAATTTGTTTAACGCATTTGTTTTGGTTACTCGACGTCTCCGTTCTCGTGTAGCCTACATATTGAGTTTTTTTTTTAATTTGCTTACCGGGCTAAAGGTTAGCATGTTTAAAATACGTATGTCGTTTTGTTCAACAAATTTGAGTAGATAACTCATCAGTTGTTTGCATCAGAGCGACAATTTTTGAGATAGTTATTAAAACTGTTTAAAGGTTGTCAAACGTTGTTTCTCGTTGTATATCCTTTAATTCTAGAGTTAAATTGATAAATAACGTGTACGAATTTGTTTAACGCATTTGGTTTAGTTACTCGACGTCTCCGTTCTCGTGTAGCCTACATATTGCGTTTTTTTTAATTTGCTTACCGGGCTGAAGGTTAGCATGTTTAAAATACGTAAGTCGTTTTGTTCATCAAATTTAAGTAGATAACTCATCAGTTGTTTGCATCAGAGCGACAATTTTTGAGATAGTTATTAAAACAGTTTAAAGGTTGTCAAACGTTGTTTCTCGTTGTATATCCTTTAATTCTAGAGTTAAATTGATAAATAACGTGTACGAATTTGTTTAACGCATTTGGTTTGGTTACTCGACGTCTCCGTTCTCGTGTAGCCTACATATTGCGTTTTTTTTTTGAATTTGCTTACCGGGCTAAAGGTTAGCATGCTTAAAATACGTAAGTCGTTTTGTTCAACAAATTTGAGTAGATAACTTATCAGTTGTTTGCATCAGAGCGACAATTTTTGAGATAGTTATTAAAACTGTTTAAAGGTTGTCAAACGTTGATTCTCGTTGTATATCCTTTAATTCTAGAGTTAAATTGATAAATAACGTGTACGATTTTGTTTAACGCATTTGTTTTGGTTACTCGACGTCTCCGTTCTCGTGTAGCCTACATATTGCGTTTTTTTTTTTTAATTTGCTTACCGGGCTAAAGGTTAGCATGTTTAAAATACGTAAGTCGTTTTGTTCATCAAATTTAAGTAGATAACTCATCAGTTGTTTGCATTAGAGCGACAATTTTTGAGATAGTTATTAAAACTGTTTAAAGGTTGTCAAACGTTGTTTCTCGTTGTATATCCTTTAATTCTAGAGTTAAATTGATAAATAACGGGTACGAATTTGTTTAACGCATTTGTTTTGGTTACTCGACGTCTCCGTTCTCGTGTAGCCTACATATTGCGTTTTTTTTTTAATTTGCTTACCGGGCTAAAGGTTAGCATGCTTAAAATACGTAAGTCGTTTTGTTCAACAAATTTAAGTAGATAACTCATCAGTTGTTTGCATCAGAGCGACAATTTTTGAGATAGTTATTAAAACTGTTTAAAGGTTGTCAAACGTTGTTTCTCGTTGTATATCCTTTAATTCTAGAGTTAAATTGATAAATAACGTGTACGAATTTGTTTAACGCATTTGTTTTGGTTACTCGACGTCTCCGTTCTCGTGTAGCCTACATATTGCGTTTTTTTTTTTAATTTGCTTACCGGGCTAAAGGTTAGCATGTTTAAAATACGTAAGTCGTTTTGTTCAACAAATTTAAGTAGATAACTCATCAGTTGTTTGCATCAGAGCGACAATTTTTGAGATAGCTATTAAAACTGTTTAAAGGTTGTCAAACGTTGTTTCTCGTTGTATATCCTTTAATTCTAGAGTTAAGTTGATAAATAACGTGTACGAATTTGTTTAACGCATTTGTTTTGGTTACTCGACGTCTCCGTTCTCGTGTAGCCTACATATTGCGTTTTTTTTTAATTTGCTTACCGGGCTAAAGGTTAGCATGTTTAAAATACGTAAGTCGTTTTGTTCATCAAATTTAAGTAGATAACTCATCAGTTGTTTGCATCAGAGCGACAATTTTTGAGACAGTTATTAAAACTGTTTAAAGGTTGTCAAACGTTGTTTCTCGTTGTATATCCTTTAATTCTAGAGTTAAATTGATAAATAACGTGTACGAATTTGTTTAACGCATTTGTTTTGGTTACTCGACGTCTCCGTTCTCGTGTAGCCTACATATTGCGTTTTTTTTTTTAATTTGCTTACAGGGATAAAGGTTAGCATGTTTAAAATACGTAAGTCGTTTTGTTCATCAAATTTAAGTAGATAACTCTTCAGTTGTTTGCATCAGAGCAATAATTTTTGAGATAGTTATTAAAACTGTTTAAAGGTTGTCAAACGCTGTTTCTCGTTGTATATCCTTTAATTCTAGAGTTAAATTGATAAATAACGTGTACGAATTTGTTTAACGCATTTGTTTTGGTTACTCGACGTCTCCGTTCTCGTGTAGCCTACATGTTGCGTTTTTTTTTTAATTTGCTTACCGGGCTAAAGTTTAGCATGTTTAAAATACGTAAGTCGTTTTGTTCATCAAATTTAAGTAGATAACTCATCAGTTGTTTGCATCAGAGCGATAATTTTTGAGATAGTTATTAAAACTGTTTAAAGGTTGTCAAACGTTGTTTCTCGTTGTATATCCTTTAATTCTAGAGTTAAATTGATAAATAACGTGTACGAATTTGTTTAACGCATTTGTTTTGGTTACTCGACGTCTCCGTTCTCGTGTAGCCTACATGTTGCGTTTTTTTTTTTATTTGCTTACCGGGCTAAAGGTTAGCATGTTTAAAATACGTAAGTCGTTTTGTTCATCAAATTTAAGTAGATAACTCATCAGTTGTTTGCATCAGAGCGACAATTTTTGAGATAGTTATTAAAACTGTTTAAAGGTTGTCAAACGTTGTTTCTCGTTGTATATCCTTTAATTCTAGAGTTAAATTGATAAATAACGTGTACGAATTTGTTTAACGCATTTGTTTTGGTTACTCGACGTCTCCGTTCTCGTGTAGCCTACATATTGCGTTTTTTTTTTTTTAATTTGCTTACCGGGCTAAAGGTTAGCATGCTTAAAATACGTAAGTCGTTTTGTTCATCAAATTTAAGTAGATAACTCATCAGTTGTTTGCATCAGAGCGACAATTTTTGAGATAGTTATTAAAACTTTTTATAGGTTGTCAAACGTTGTTTCTCGTTGTATATCCTTTAATTCTAGAGTTAAATTGATAAATAACGTGTACGAATTTGTTTAACGCATTTCTTTTGGTTACTCGACGTCTCCGTTCTCGTGTAGCCTACATATTGCGTTTTTTTTTAATTTGCTTACCGGGCTAAAGGTTAGCAAATTTGAGTAGATAACTCAGCAGTTGTTTGCATCAGAGCGACAATTTTTGAGATAGTTATTAAAACTGTTTAAAGGTTGTCAAACGTTGTTTCTCGTTGTATATCCTTTAATTCTAGAGTTAAATTGATAAATAACGTGTACGAATTTGTTTAACGCATTTGTTTTGGTTACTCGACGTCTCCGTTCTCGTGTAGCCTACATATTGCGTTTTTTTTTTAATTTGCTTACCGGGCTAAAGGTTAGCATGTTTAAAATACGTAAGTCGTTTTGTTCAACAAATTTGAGTAGATAACTCATCAGTTGTTTGCATCAGAGCGACAATTTTTGAGATAGTTATTAAAACTGTTTAAAGGTTGTCAAACGTTGTTTCTCGTTGTATATCCTTTAATTCTAGAGTTAAATTGATAAATAACGTGTACGAATTTGTTTAACGCATTTGTTTTAGTTACTCGACGTCTCCGTTCTCGTGTAGCCTACATATTGCGTTTTTTTTTTAATTTGCTTACCGGGCTAAAGGTTAGCATGTTTAAAATACGTAAGTCGTTTTGTTCATCAAATTTAGGTAGATAACTCATCAGTTGTTTGCATCAGAGCAACAATTTTTGAGATAGTTATTAAAACTGTTTAAAGGTTGTCAAACGTTGTTTCTCGTTGTATATCCTTTATTCTAGAGTTAAATTGATAAACAGCGTGTACGAATTTGTTTAACGCATTTGTTTTGGTTACTCGACGTCTCCGTTCTCGTGTAGCCTACATATTGTGTTTTTTTTTTAATTTGCTTACCGGGCTAAAGATTAGCATGCTTAAAATACGTAAGTCGTTTTGTTCATCAAATTTAAGTAGATAACTCATCAGTTGTTTGCATCAGAGCGACAATTTTTGAGATAGTTATTAAAACTGTTTAAAGGTTGTCAAACATTGTTTCTCGTTGTATATCCTTTAATTCTAGAGTTAAATTGATAAATAACGTGTACGAATTTGTTTAACGCATTTGTTTTGGTTACTCGACGTCTCCGTTCTCGTGTAGCCTACATATTGCGTTTTTTTTTTTAATTTGCTTACCGGGCTAAAGGTTAGCATGCTTAAAATACGTAAGTCGTTTTGTTCAACAAATTTAAGTAGATAACTCATCAGTTGTTTGCATCAGAGCGACAATTTTTGAGATAGTTATTAAAACTGTTTAAAGGTTGTCAAACGTAGTTTCTCGTTGTATATCCTTTAATTCTAGAGTTAAATTGATAAATAACGTGTACGAATTTGTTTAACGCATTTGTTTTGGTTACTCGACGTCTTCGTTCTCGTGTAGCCTACATATTGCGTTTTTTTTTTAATTGGCTTACCGGGCTGAAGGTTAGCATGTTTAAAATACGTAAGTCGTTTTGTTCATCAAATTTAAGTAGATAACTCATCAGTTGTTTGCATCAGAGCGACAATTTTTGAGATAGTTATTAAAACTGTTTAAAGGTTGTCAAACGTTGTTTCTCGTTGTATATCCTTTAATTCTAGAGTTAAATTGATAAATAACGTGTACGAATTTGTTTAACGCATTTGTTTTGGTTACTCGACGTCTCCGTTCTCGTGTAGCCTACATATTGCGTTTTTTTTTAATTTGCTTACCGGGCTAAAGGTTAGCATTCTTAAAATACGTAAGTCGTTTTGTTCATCAAATTTAAGTAGATAACTCATCAGTTGTTTGCATCAGAGCGACAATTTTTGAGATAGTTATTAAAACTGTTTAAAGGTTGTCAAACGTTGTTTCTCGTTGTATATCCTTTAATTCTAGAGTTAAATTGATAAATAACGTGTACGCCGTTTAGGTATCAATTCTGAATAAGTTCGGGATTGCGTGAGAATCATCTCGGAACTTCTTGGGTACGAATTCAGAATAATTTCGAGATTGTTTACGTTATCACTTCGGATTGTTTTTGGAACGATTAAGGACTATTTTAAGATTGTTTCGATCATGCTGAGACTATCTTCGGAACATCTTTTGAGATAGTTATTAAAACTGTTTAAAGGTTGTCAAACGTTGTTTCTCGTTGTATATCCTTTAATTCTAGAGTTAAATTGATAAATAACGTGTACGAATTTGTTTAACGCATTTGTTTTGGTTACTCGACGTCTCCGTTCTCGTGTAGCCTACATATTGCGTTTTTTTTTTTAATTTGCTTACCGGGCTAAAGGTTAGCATGTTTAAAATACGTATGTCGTTTTGTTCAACAAATTTGAGTAGATAACTCATCAGTTGTTTGCATCAGAGCGACAATTTTTGAGATAGTTATTAAAACTGTTTAAAGGTTGTCAAACGTAGTTTCTCGTTGTATATCCTTTAATTCTAGAGTTAAATTGATAAATAACGTGTACGAATTTGTTTAACGCATTTGTTTTGGTTACTCGACGTCTTCGTTCTCGTGTAGCCTACATATTGCGTTTTTTTTTTAATTGGCTTACCGGGCTGCAGGTTAGCATGTTTAAAATACGTAAGTCGTTTTGTTCATCAAATTTAAGTAGATAACTCATCAGTTGTTTGCATCAGAGCGACAATTTTTGAGATAGTTATTAAAACAGTTTAAAGGTTGTCAAACGTTGTTTCTCGTTGTATATCCTTTAATTCTAGAGTTAAATTGATAAATAACGTGTACGAATTTGTTTAACGCATTTGTTTTGGTTACTCGACGTCTCCGTTCTCGTGTAGCCTACATATTGCGTTTTTTTTTAATTTGCTTACCGGGCTAAAGGTTAGCATTCTTAAAATACGTAAGTCGTTTTGTTCATCAAATTTAAGTAGATAACTCATCAGTTGTTTGCATCAGAGCGACAATTTTTGAGATAGTTATTAAAACTGTTTAAAGGTTGTCAAACGTTGTTTCTCGTTGTATATCCTTTAATTCTAGAGTTAAATTGATAAATAACGTGTACGAATTTGTTTAACGCATTTGTTTTGGTTACTCGACGTCTCCGTTCTCGTGTAGCCTACATATTGAGTTTTTTTTTTAATTTGCTTACCGGGCTAAAGGTTAGCATGTTTAAAATACGTATGTCGTTTTGTTCAACAAATTTGAGTAGATAACTCATCAGTTGTTTGCATCAGAGCGACAATTTTTGAGATAGTTATTAAAACTGTTTAAAGGTTGTCAAACGTTGTTTCTCGTTGTATATCCTTTAATTCTAGAGTTAAATTGATAAATAACGTGTACGAATTTGTTTAGCGCATTTGTTTTGGTTACTCGACGTCTCCGTTTTCGTGTAGCCTACATATTGCGTTTTTTTTTTTAATTTGCTTACCGGGCTAAAGGTTAGCATGTTTAAAATACGTAAGTCGTTTTGTTCAACAAATTTGAGTAGATAACTCATCAGTTGTTTGCATCAGAGCGACAATTTTTGAGATAGTTATTAAAACTGTTTAAAGGTTGTCAAACGTTTCTCGTTGTATATAATTTAATTCTAGAGTTAAATTGATAAATAATGTGTAAGAATTTGTTTAACGCATTTGTTTTGGTTACTCGACGTCTCCGTTCTCGTGTAGCCTACATATTGCGTTTTTTTTTTAATTTGCTTACCGGGCTAAAGGTTAGCATGTTTAAAATACGTAAGTCGTTTTGTTCAACAAATTTGAGTAGATAACTCATCAGTTGTTTGCATCAGAGCGACAATTTTTGAGATAGTTATTAAAACTGTTTAAAGGTTGTCAAACGTTGTTTCTCGTTGTATATCCTTTAATTCTAGAGTTAAATTGATAAATAACGTGTACGAATTTGTTTAACGCATTTGTTTTGGTTACTCGACGTCTCCGTTCTCGTGTAGCCTACATATTGCGTTTTTTTTTTAATTTGCTTACCGGGCTAAAGGTTAGCATGTTTAAAATACGTAAGTCGTTTTGTTCAACAAATTTGAGTAGATAACTCATCAGTTGTTTGCATCAGAGCGACAATTTTTGAGATAGTTATTAAAACTGTTTAAAGGTTGTCAAACGTTGTTTCTCGTTGTATATCCTTTAATTCTACAGTTAAATTGATAAATAACGTGTACGAATTTGTTTAACGCATTTGTTTGTAC